>NC_137814.1:7093990-7233990 GCF_963921795.1 Nannobrachium achirus
TCTCAAGTCAGAGTTGCTTGCAGTGGGAAGTTTTTTTACACAATATTCAAATGTTTCGAGAAGGCTCTATATTACATTATTATTATTATTATTATTATTAGTATCATTATTTTGCTCGTAATTAACGAGGAGAGCTTTTAGAACTGCTATTTTCGCTGTGCAACACAATCATAATAAGTGATTATTTTTTTAATACAAATTACAGATTATTTATTTCTGGGTATTATGCTGTTTTAGATTGATATAGGTTCTTGGTTTACCTGTCCGGCTTTACACTGCCTCTCATTATTCTACGTATAATGTGTTTACCTTGGTTATTGCAAGTCACTCTGATAAATTACTACATTCGCCCCCTTTCCACTGCAAGGTGGAACCAGAACTTTCAGGAACCTGAACCTATGTTTTGGGTTCTGGTTTTGTTTCCATTCCACATGGCCCGGTTTCAGACGAGGTTCCTGGAACCTTTTTTTAGGTCCTGCTCCTGATCGAGGTAGAACTAAACTTTAGATCTGGGAACCTATAGGCAGGGCCAGCAGCGCTGCTGCTCTTTTTTTGGAACCTTCCCGGTTAGCTCTGGTTATATTGGAAACAAAAGCACAACTTGGTCCTGGAACTTCACAGGTTCTTGAAAGTTCTTGGTTCCGGGAAGTTCTGGTTTTAGTTCTGGGTTGGCCCCTACAGTGGAAATGGGGCTTTATTTGTTAATTGTATTGTACACTCACTCACTCACTCACTCACTCACTCACTCACTCACTCACTCTCTCTCTCTCTCTCTCTCTCTCTCTCTCTCTCTCTCTCTCTCTCTCTCTCTCTACCATGCAGCCAATGGACCGGTGGTCAGCTGCTGTCGCCAGTGGTCAAACACCAGGGTCCGTGCAGAGCGGATCCATGACTACTACATCCAGCAGGAAGGACTGTGTCCCGTCTACGCCATCGTGTAAGTGTCTGTTCTCTGCAGATCAGGGATCGTTGCTGTTGTGTGATAACTATCACACAAGCAGCATAAACATACTTAAAGGAGTAGTTCAAGTCTCCATGGGCCAAGTAGTTGAAAAAAGTCATTTTGGGGTTGAACTACTCCTTTAAATAGACTTTAATCCTGGATATTTTTGTCTTTTTGTCACATTCCTGAGACAACAATTTTATGACCAGCAGTGTTAATTTGAGGAGCAGCATAGTTCCCTATGGAGACACAAAGATTCTCCTCAAATTATTGGCTTAGGAATGCGACAATAACGAACAAATACCACATGCACTCCACACGTTTAAAACAGAACAATGCGATGTGACCTCATTTAAACTTTCTGAATTCCATCGCAGGTTCAAAACCTTGTCGGGGAAGAGGATTTGCTCCGACCCAAACAGCGACTTTGTCAAGCAACTCAAGGCGAAGGTGGACGCGAGGAACCAACCTAACACCGGGGTGCTGGCAACTACTCTACCGCCTGAGACCATCAACTCTGGAGGGCTGGGAACGACTCTACCGCCTGAGACCATCAACTCTGAGGCGTTAGCGGCAACCGCTGCTCAGAGAGAGGGGAGACGAAATGGACAAAGGGGGGTGAGGAGGAGGAATAGGAATAGAAAAGGGAGGAAGGGGAAAGGACAGAATGGCAGAAGGACCAGGGTAAAAGATGAGGAGAGAGTGTGAAAGTTTGAGATTGATGAGAGCGAGAATAATTTTTCTGACCCAAAGCAACTCACACAACTTACTCCGTTGAATGTCGTTGGCTGACGAATGGACCCCAATCCTAACCCGGATAATGCCAACAAATAACCTGTGTTCCAAATTGATGCATTGTATACACAAGCTCTTGTTAATACTTTAAAATTGTCCAACTTGGTTTCAAACTTCGGTTTTTCATGTGTCTAGGAGGTTGAAAGTACTTCATTAGACCCCCTGGTGTGTTTTTTTTTTATTTTTTAGAAATGATGTATTCTCTTAGTATTTGTTTGTTTTCTCTTGGAGGCTGCCACCTTGTGGTGAAAAGTGTCAGTTAAAAAACACAGATTCTAAGTGTGTCACAGTATCAACTCCTCCCCTATTTACCATTCACCCAACACTGTGGGGTGTGGCTATATCAGCTGGGTCAACACCCACCATGCCATCCATGCATATTAAATGAACTGGGGGTGTGGCCACATAAAAACCCAATTTTAACTCCTTCTGTATACTTTTTTGGAAAAAATCTTCCTCCTAGTATAATCATAATACCCGATAATCATGTTTTATAGGGGGGGGGGGGGGGAATCATGGCACCACCTCTTTAAATAGGACTATGTTTGTCCATGCTGAAAAAAGTAATTTTTCCTGTTTGCTGTTTGTATTATATTGTTTGTAAAAGTAAATCCTATTTTTATATGCGTGCACTTTTAGCTGGTACCAGTTCTGTACATTGCTATTTCATTTTTTTGAAAATCTATAAAAAAAGAGAAAATGATCACAGAAATTGTCATGACACTTTCTTTCTTTCTTTCTTTCTTTTCTTTGTACATTTCTATTTTGGGGCGAAACTGTTTTTGTTATTTTCGGACCAGACGACGGGGCTTTCCGGATTTGCCAAGCCGGGCGGAGGTATGGGAACAAAGCGTTAGGGAGAACTCCACTAACGCTATGGACCTAAGCTAGAATGTACAATGCGTTTTCACTTTCACTTGCACACACAGTTTCCTCTCTACAGTGTGTGTGTGTGTGTGTGTGTGTGTGTGTGTGTGTGTGTGTGTGTGTGTGTGTGTGTGTGAGAGATAGAGATAGAGGAAGAGCTTGACTATATATATAACGACCACAGAAACACAAATTATTCAACGAGGAACCACAGTCTCAACACTACAACCATTACATCTTCTGTGTCAGTATTTTGTCAGTAAACTCAAAAAGAGTTTTCATTTAGTGTGAGCTGCTCGGCTTGGGTTGGTACTGGTCTAGACTGGTTTGTACTGGTTCCTACAGCAGTGGTCCTACTGGGTTGGTACTGGTCTAGACTGGTTTGTACTGCTTCCTACAGCAGTGGTCCTACTTCCACCCAGAGATGAAGGTCAGTCTGGTGTCGTCCACCATCCTCATCCTAGCCACGAGCGTCTCCATCTCCACAAGTGAGTTTTTGGGCACACACTCTGCTACAGCTATAGGGTGGCATAGCTCAGGGGTAGAGAAACCGTTATTAGAGCACGAAGGGTTCCCGAAGGGTTCCAAGTTCGAATCCGGGCTCCCCCTGAGTTAATGTCGAAGGGTCCTTGGGCAAGACTCTGAACCCCACATTGCTCCCGGTGAGCAGGTTGGTGCCTTGCATGGTTTCCTCCGCCACCGGTGTATGAATGTGTGCGTGAATGGGTGATTGTAATGCACAATCTCTGTAAAGCGCTTTGGATAAAAGCGCTATATAAATGCACCATTTACCATTTATAGGGCTGTCACAATTATGACATTTTACATGACGATTAATTGTCACTCAAATAATTGTGATTAACAATTTAATTGTGTTTTTGCATTTCTGTTCAGCTTTTAGGCCTTGAAGTTGCACATGGCTGATATTTGACAACTGTATACTTTAAAAAGATTGACAGTGGAAATAGCAGATCTACAAGCTCACAACGTGTCGCATTGTGATGCGTTGTGAGCTTGTAGATCTGCTATTTCCACTACTTTTGAAAATGTTTGAAAATATATGAACATTTTTCAACATGTAAACGATTATGACGATTATGACAAAGTAATTGCCATTATGTCAAATAATTGCGATTAGACGATTAACTGTGACAGGCCTGACTACAACAGCATGTTTTTGACTAATGTGTACTATTGTGCAACACTATTTTTCCAAATAGAAATGGAAATGAAACCGTTCAACATGTTGCATTGGCAAACAGCAGATCTAAATGCACACAACGCATCATCTCTCTCTCCCTCTCCTTCTCCCTCTCTATTCTCTCTCTCTTCTCTCTTCTCTTTCTCTCTCTCTCTCTCTCTCTCTCTCTCTCTCTCTCTCTCTCTCTAATTGACCCATGCAGCTCATGGAGCGGTGGTCAGCAGCTGTTGTCTCCAGTGGTCAAACACCAGGGTCCAAGCTGACCGAATACAAGACTACAACATCCAGCACTCAGGAGCGTGTCCCGTCCACGCCATCGTGTAAGTGTTCTCTAGACCAGTGGTTCTCAACCTCTGGGTCGGGACCCTCAGGAGGGTCCCCACATGATTTTGGGGGGTTTCCAGATTACAGTGAAGTGATAATTTAAGGACACTTAATACCTGTTTAATACCTCAAAAACTATAGGCCTAGGCCTACTATAAAATCTGGTCATACATTGGCCAAATTGTCAAATAATATAAAATAGCAGATCTGCAAGCCGAGCTCAAAATGTCTCGCAGGCGTTGTAGATCTGCTATGTATTTTCACAATATTTATCAGTTGAACCGTGTCAGACATCCCGGTAATTGTATGCCCCAACTCCCAAGTGTGTGGCCAGTTCAAATATGACTATTTTTAGGGGTCACAGCCTGAAAAGGTTGAGAACCACTGCTCTGGACTAGACTACCACGTTCAGTCTACACCGTAGTGTAAGTGTTCTCAAGACTACGTCCGTCCAGCACTCCGTGTCATGCTGAAAGGACACAGATTGTGACAATATAGGGAACAATCACAGCCAAATTCCATCAGAACGTCACTTATCGCATGCTAAATAAAAATAAATGAACCATTCAATGGGACTCATTTACGTTTATACTGAATTCCCCTGCAGGTTCAAAACCAAGTCAGGGAAGAGGATCTGCTCTGACCCAAACGACACCTGGGCCAAAAGCACTGTGAAGAAGGTGGACGCGAGGAAACCACCCAATGCTGGGGGGTCAGCACCTTCTGCTCCACCTAAGACCACCACTGCTGGGGGGCTGGGAACATCTGTACCATCTAAGACCACCACTGCTGGGGGGCTGGGAACATCTGTACCATCTAAGACCACCACTGCTGGGGGGCTGGGAACATCTGTACCATCTAAGACCACCACTGCTGGGGGGCTGGGGACATCTGTAACACCCAAGACCACCACTGCTGGGGAGCTGGCAACCTCTGCTCCACCTGCACTCTAACCTAACACGGACCAGTTTGTGTAGGCAGATGGGCGGGCGCGGCGAATCTCTCCGCGAGTCTCTGGCCAATAGCAAGTGTTCTCCTTCCCCCTCCCCCCTCTGTTCCTCTGCTCAGCGCAGAGAACGCTGCTGCGTCATGACGTCAACACATTCGGTGCGACGCTCTCTGCACTCTGATTGCAATAATTTCAGCTCAAAAACATTATTGCGTTACAACAGAGATGCCCACGAGTCTCGTGATCACGAGTCGAGTCGAGTCAAGAGTCTTTGGGGGACGAGTCCGAGTCGAGTGTCGAGTCTTTGGGGGACAAGTCGAGTCGAGTCTCAAGTCTTTAAGTGGCGAGTCCGAGTCGAGTTACGAGTCTTTATATACATATATATCTTTTTTAATTATTTTTTATAATGATCTAGCCTCCAGCTAAAAAAGTTACATGGCGCATCATGATCACCCGGTACTCACAGATACAGCTAAAGCAGCAGCCATGGCAGGCTAAATTAGGAAAGACACATGAATGTATGTACTTACAGTCACGCTACGGAGGCAGTTAAAAGTTCCACGATTAATAATAATGGATCCATTTCCCCCAGGAAACATCTCTGAAGTAGACCTCCTGCCTCCATCCTCGGTGAAAGTTCCTTGGAAGCAACGCAGTTATGTCCAATAGTAGCAGGGTCCCCGTCCCGAATCCCGATCATCATCCGACGACTTTCTTTGTTAATAAAATAATCCCAAAGCCAGCCACACTTGCTTCAGTTGCTTGACACTTTTTTGAATGCAGTACGAAAGGACCTCAATGACAATGTAAACAAGCCATTGTGCTTTCGTGTTTAAATCCTTTTAGTAGACCTTTGTAGCTTTCTGTACTAACCTTTTCCTAAGAGAGTTTGAGCTATACAGTATTCAAATGTTGTTTTTAATACGAATTGCGAAGCAATCACAATTTCTCTATTTGAAGCAGCCGCCAGCTGGACAGTATGCAACATAACACTTTATGGCAGTTACGTAAAACGTATCGATACGGGTTACCATAGCGACGTGTACTCTTAGTGGGAATACATTTTACATCACTGACGTTAGTTACCGGCGTATATTAATTAAATGATGTACTGGCAACTGCATGATTGTTTCATTCATAATCACTCTTTTACTGTATTAATATAAGCAGACAGTAGTCTATGTCAGGATTGATTACATTACTTAGTCATTGATACAGCATAATATTCAATAGCAATTTAGTGACAACAACCTATATGAACTACAGTAATAGCCTATAGGTTTATTGTTCAGCCTATAAGCCTAACAAAATCAACTAGATGGCTTATATTGTTTAGCCTATAAGGCTCCCAAAAAATCAGAGTTGCAAGCTATTAATCCACCGTGTCATGGCGCGTCTAGATATAGATCTTCTCTTTTGAAAAGACGCACTAGCCTATATACGCGCGAGCGCAACAGATACAAAAACAATTTAATAATCCTCTAGCAGTGTAACAGTAGGGCTTCAGGGCATGGGGCGTAACCTCACGTTAATGCTTTAAACAATAAGTACGAGGGGTTAATGAGCTCAGCTATTAGACTATAGCTGCCTGCAGCTGGTGGAACAAGACGAGAGGAGGATGCGCTCGGAGAGAAACCCGACATTAGATAAGCAGGTTCTCACAGATAATCCTATCATTTTATCAAATTATTAAACAAATGCCAAGTTAGCTGAAGTAAAATAGCTGATGATGAGCTAAACATGTGTGTTTTATTTCGCCGTTTTAATATTTAAATCTTACGATGAAAGGTCCATGCAGACGGCTGTGTCTGCCACGCTTTGCGAGACAGACTGCGTCTTTCCCAACGGGCCGCTCTGCGCGGTCCAAGTGAACACAGCGAAGCGCTCCTGGGCCCCCACCGTTGCGCTTAAGTACGTTGGGAAAAACAACCCGGTCGCCCGGTGTCCTTGCGCAGCGCTCAGCCGTACAGCGGCGCTCAGCCGCGCACCAGAGAAGAAAGAAAGAAGAAAGGAGAAGGAAAGGACAATATTTGTCGGGCTTGTCATGCATTATAGTGCTTAAAATATTTTAAGACTCGTGAACTTCACGAGTCTTATGATCACGAGTCGAGTGGAGTCTCGAGTCTTTGAGGGGCGAGTCCGAGTCGAGTGACGAGTCGCCAAAAGTGTCACTCGATTCGACTCGAGTGACGAGTCTTTAACTCGAGTCCCCATCTCTGCGTTACAATGGGTCAATGTTATGATTTAGTCCCACTTTCAACTTGGTGTATCTTCAGGCATGTCATTGTAGACCAAAACTTTTCGACTCAGGGGTGCTGCCATTTTTTGCCGCTATTGCACGTCACTGTCATACAACAAAGGAAAACAGGGCACTTGTTAAAGACATGGCAGACACATGTTGGGATACATAAGCCAATATGTTTTTTTTTTTTTCATGCTGGAGAAGAAAAAAAAAAGAAAAACAACGGAACAGAAAAAGTAATGCCTCCTTTTCTTCTAATGCTGAGATTCTTTAATGCCCCTTATTTCCCAGAAAGGTCATTTCACCCCCTCCCCTCTTTTGCCACACATATGTACAGAATTTTGTACAGAACATGTTTAATGTAAAATAATAAATGATGAAAAACCCCTTTCATAATAGATGCCTGCCCTATCCTGGCAGGCATCTACTGAGGGTGAGTGGCCCCCTGACTCCCCCTCAACCAACCGCCCACCCACCCACATGACTCATACTGAATGTACATTTCTATCCTGAGTCCTGACATCACAAAACAGCAGAGGTATTTGACTCTGCTAAGATTATTTATGTTTGTATTGTGTGTTTGTAAAAGCAAATCTTATTTGTTGTATGTATTGTGTATTTGGTGTTGGTAACTGTAACTGTATGTTGACATTTTATTTAAAAAATCTATAAAAAGAAATGTTACGTGCATCAGAAATGGGGATGACAGTTTGGTATTTATTGCAATGGAGGGCGAATGGTTGACAAATAAATTAAATCATAAATAAGACCTGTCCTGAAACAATGACTCTCTCACACAACACTATTTAACAGTTAAGAGTACTCTAAATTATAACAACAACAACAATAATAACTAGAAATACTGTTCCTTCGAAACAGTGTGGGCTCGATTCCAACCCAACAAATAGGATACTTTAAGGTACTGTAAGGTACAGTACCTTACAGTATTGTACTGTACCTTACTATACTGTACTGCACCTTACTGTACTGTACTGTACTGTACTGTACTGTACTGTACTGTAACTTACTGTACTTTACTGTACTCTACTGTACTGTACTTTACTGTATTCTACTGTAACTTACTGTACTTTACTGTACTCTACTGTACCTTACTGTACTGTACTCTACTGTACCTTACTGTACTGTACTGTACCTTACTGTACTATACTATACTGTACTCTACTGTACCGTACTGTACCTTACTGTACTGTACTCTACTGTACCTTACTATACTGTACTTTACTGTACTCTACTGTACTTTACTGTACTCCACTGTACCTTACTGTACTTTATTCTACTTTACTGTACTTTATTGTACTTTACTGTACTCTACTGTACCTTACTGTACTGTATTGTACTTTACTGTACCTTACTGTACTGTACTCTACTGTACCTTTCTGTACTGTACCTTTCTGTACCTTACTGTACTTTACTGTACTCTACTGAACCTTACTGTACTTTTACTGTACTCTACTGAACCTTACTGTACTGTACATATTCTATGTGTTCTAGATCTACATTTTTGATTCTGTGTTTGGGAACCAGCAACTGTCAAATGGACTCCAACTGTAGTGGAGTATATTGAGTGCATATACTGTAGGCTAACAATCCCAGATCACATCTGTCCTCCACTATGTCTATAACCAAGGCGTTCTTCTATGTGGCCACTCCAGACTGAGGAGTGGAGCATGGCTTTTATTGTGTTTGTGGATCTGACTTGGAAATGCATTGGTTTTGATATCTCCCTGACAACCAACAACAACCACTAATATGGCTGACTGTCCCTGCGGGCTCTAGGATATATGGCTATGGGATTTACATCCCATCGCCCGGACTTGATTCTTGATCACAGCTGTGTAATCAGTAGAGTGGAGAGGGACATTTATTTATAGTTTTAACTATAACTATAGTTTTATACATCACACAGCTTAGACATTTGGATCAAATCAGAGAGCAGACCTGTGTGAACGCAATGATATAGATAGCATATCTGAAGTGTGAACACTGCAGCCACAGCGCCTTAACATAAACATGGGTCTATTATCCTTCTCTTCACTCTGTCCCCACTCACTAAACCCATTGGAAATGCATTGGGTGCTTAAAGTTAAACATTTTTATTTTTTTATATTTATACTACAAAACATTTCAAAACCAAAAGTACAAGCACACGTGTCCTCAGTAAGCTGAACACATAAAAATTTGAATGGTGTTGAAAGGTGTAAGCGTTTAAGAGATGAAGCGCGCCAAAGTTTTGAGGAGATACTGACTAGTATATAACTAGAAAAATATTGTTCCTTCGAAACAATTGTGGGCTCGCTTCAAGCCAGAAAACAATGGCTATAAAAGTACAAAATGTCAAGATCGCAGGCAGTGCTCTCTTTGACGTTACTGACGTCAAAGATTGGTCCATTTTGTTCCAAAAATGTGTTGTGCAAAAGTTGACCCGCTGGTGGCGCTATAACAGGCCAATGTAAGAAGGGTGGTATCTGTTCCTTGACCTACTGGGAATGTGCTTGCAAGATTTCACGCACATTGCAGGCTGTGTTCATGATTTGAGGTGTTTTTGGCTTTGGCCACTTTATCGCTGCTTGCAGCTATATTCATTATTATTATTTTTTTTGTGTGTGTGCACTTCATAGGCATATTAGATAAAGGTCCTTAGATTGTGTGTAGAATGTTTCATGCAAATTGCAAAAAAAAATCCTAACGGGTTTAAGTGTTTCACAAACTGCTCAAAATGATATAGCGCCCCCCTTTGGCCAATTGGGGTAAGATTGGTTTTAGTGATATTTGGACTAACACTCTACATCTTTGCCAAATGCCATGAACATGTTACTTTGCATGTATGATTTAGAGGCAGAAGAATAATTTGCATAAAACTGCAATATTCATTGAATTTATTTTAAAAAGCATGTTTCAATTTTAAAGAAATCCGATCTGACAGATCTTTAGATATCGGTCCAAAGTTCACGTAAAAAAAAGTTTTGTGCACGTGGAGCGAAAATTCCAGAATAAAAGCGGGTTTACGCGTTTTACAAACTGCTCAAAATGGCGGAAAATCAAAGGGCGGAGCTTACTTAACAACGACACAGATGTCTTCCGCTTGAGTCAAAGCACGCGTGTAACAAGTTGCATGTCTTCAAACGAAACGAGTCATGACTTATGCCCGTTTGAAGTTTGAATTTTCAAACGCTTCGTATAGCGCCCACCTTTGGCCGATTGGAATAAAATTGGTTTCAGTGATACTTTGACTAACCCTCCACATCTTTGCCAAATGCCATGAACGTGTAACTTTGCATGTATGATTTAGAGGCAGAAGAATAATTTGCATAAAACCGCAATATTGATAGAATTATTAAAAAATTATATTTCACTTTAAAAGAAATCCGCCGAGATTAGTTTGACCGTATTGGTCCAAAGTTTATGTGAAAAAAGTTTTGTGCGCGTATCGAAAAAAACCCAGGAGGAGATAGATTTTTACTGTTTTTCATATAATTCCGAATTGTGGGAGACCTAAAGGTCAGAGGTCAAAAGTTAGAGGGTAAAAGTTGTTCGGCATGAGGAGACGCATACGTGTATACAGGTTTCATGACTGTAACTCAAACACAGCATGAGCTATACCTGTTCAAAGTTCGCACTTTCGAAGGCTTCCTACAGCGCCACCATTTGGCCGATTGCTATAGAAAATAATAGCACACTTCGCCACTGTAAACTGAACACATTGATGTTTTTATTTTCATTTTCTCACTAAGTATGTAGGAGTAGAAAGGAAGCGAAGTTCCCGTCTACAGTATGATATGACTGATAGATAAATAACTAGAAAATATTGTTCCTTCGAAACAATTGTGGGCTCGCTTCAAGCCGGAAAACAATGGCTATAAAAGCACAAAATGTCAAGATCGCAGGCAGTGCTCTCTTTGACGTTACTGACGTCAAAGATTGGTCCATTTTGTTCCAAAAATGTGTTGTGCAAAAGTTGACCCGCTGGTGGCGCTATAACAGGCCAATGTGAGAAGGTTGGTATCTGTTCCTTGACCTATTGGGAATGTGCTTGCAAGATTTCACGCACATCCCAGGCTGTGTTCATGATTTGAGGTGTTTTTGGCTTTGGACACTTTATCGCTGCTTGCAGCTATATTTATTATTATTATTTTATAATTTTTTGTGTGCACTTCATAGGCATGTTAGATAAAGGTCCTTAGATTGCGTGTAGAATGTTTCATGCAAATTGCAAAAAAAATCCTAGAATAAAAACGGGTTTAAGCGTTTTACAAACTGCTCAAAATTATATAGCGCCCCCCTTTGGCCATTTGGGGTAAGATTGGTTTCAGTGATATTTGAACTAACCCTCTACACTATTTTGTCATGAAAATGTGACTTTGCTTGTATGTTTTAGAGGCAGAAGAATAATTTGCATAAAAATGCAATATTGTTTGAATTATTTAAAAAAGCATGTTTCAATGTTAAAGAAATCCGATCTGACAGATCTTTAGATATCGGTCCAAAGTTCATGTAAAAAAATGTTTTGTGCACGTGACGCGAAAATTCCAGAATAAAAGCGGGTTTACGCGTTTTACAAACTGCTCAAAGTGGCGGAAAATCGAAGGGCGGAGCTTACTTAACAACGACACAGATGTCTTCCGCTTGAGTCAAAGCACGCGTGTAACAAGTTGCATGTCTTCAAACGAAACGAGTCATGACTTATGCCCGTTTGAAGTTTGAATTTTCAAACGCTTCGTATAGCGCCCCCCTTTGGCCGATTGGAATAAAATTGGTTTCAGTGATACTTTGACTAACCCTCCACAACCCTCCACTTTGCATGCATGATTTAGAGGCAGAAGAATAATTTGCATAAAACCGCAATATTTATTGAATTATTAAAAAATGATATTTCACTTTAAAAGAAATCCGCCGAGATAAATCTGACCGTATTGGTCCAAAGTTCATGTGAAAAAAGTTTCGTGCGCGTATCGAAAAAAACCCAGGAGGAGATAGATTTTTACTGTTTTTCATATAATTCCGAATTGTGGGAGACCTAAAGGTCAGAGGTCAAAAGTTAGAGGGTAAAAGTTGTTCGGCATGAGGAGACGCATAAGTGTATACAGGTTTCATGGCTGTACCTCAAACACAGCATGAGCTATACCTGTTCAAAGTTCGCACTTTCGAAGGCTTCCTACAGCGCCACCATTTGGCCGATTGCTGTAAAAAGTAATAGCACACTTCGCCACTGTAAACTGAACACATTGATGTTTTTATTTTCATTTTCTCACTAAGTATGTAGGAGTAGAAAGGAACCGAAGTTTTTTGATACTTGATATGACTGCCTGCCTGATAGATAAATAATGACAATATCTAAAGTGTGCTCGCCAGGTACTGGCGAGCCCACAACTAGAATTGACAGGGTCAATTTTGACAAGTGTGCCTGCAGCTCGCTAAATGCGCGACCTTGTGCGGCGGTTTGGACTGTGAGACCGTACGCCGAGTCGTCTGCGTTTCGTCGTGAGAGGGTCGGTCCCCGTGAAAAACGCGTTCTGGCATGAAACGGTTACGTTTCGCGCGTTTGTGACGCCCCCTAGGGGTCGAAGTGGAAATGATTTTGGGGATCCGTTGAGTATGCCACCCCCGACCTGTGGTTGAAATTCAGTGTCGACTCGACCTATTGTTTGTGATTTATGGCTATCGTTTGCGAAACGTGCCCCTCCCGCTAACTTTGGAAGCGCGTTACGAACGAACGGTACGGACTATCGACATATCCTTTGACTATGTTTATTGCGTGGCTTCATAGATCATGTGTACCGGTTTTTAAGACATTTGAAGAAAATATGTAGGAAAAGGAGCAAAAAGTGTGTTTTGGAGAAAATTCAAGATGGCGGAAAATCTACCCATACGCAAATGGGCGTGGCCTATATGGGGAGATGCGTCATGACCCAAGGAATCCAGGGAAAAAAGAATTTTCATTTTCCGACCTACGGTTCAACAGTTACAGGCCAAAACGTAAACTGGGCTGTTATAGCGCCACCATGAGGCCAAATGACACTATTATTTTTTATTTAATCCTTGAAATCATTTTGAACCTCCTCTCCAAGTCTTGAAACTGTAGCCCCTATGGTTTGCGAGAGAAGAATATTGAATGCGATTCCCATTATAAGTCAATGGGGAAAATTAATTCACTAATAAATTAATATCAATTAAACTATAGAACCTTTCTCTTAGCAAGTTACTAGCACACCATTCCCGCGTAAGCCGGTCGATTTGACATATGGCGCGAGTGTGTGGTGCAAAAACTGTGGGAGGAGTAGCGTGCCAAACTTTGGGGAAAAGTATGGACAGAAAGAAAGACCTAAATAAATATGAGCGAGAACAATAAGTGTCCCATGCTATGCATAGGCACACTTAAATATAGAAATAAACTAGAAATACTGTTCCTATGAAACAGTGTGGGCTCGCTTGTGACTATATTCTGCAGTGTGCTGTCATGTGAAGCAATACACCACTCCCAGATGTTTTTCCGCGCCTCATTGGCTAAGGGCCTTGCCTTTGTACTGTTGTGGCGGAATAAATAATGAAGATAACATACGTGTTAATTACTAATTATATAGTAAAAAAAAATATATATATATATATATATATATATATAAACATTTGGCCTAATTCTGGATTTGTAGATCCCTGTCTATATATTAGAAGGGTTGTGGAACGTACCATGTCTTCAGACAGGTGAGGGGTGGTGTCCTGTTGAGGTGGCGAGGGCGGAGGTGTTGGATCACTGTGGAAGAGGAACACATGGACAGTTATTACCATAGATGTATAAAAGCTACATACAAGTTCATTGGAGCCAGGGACGTACAGAGAATGTTAGAGAGGCAAGGGCTGAAATTTCAAAAAGAGCCTTTAAGTGAAAATAGCGAAAATAGCAGACCTCCAAGCTCACAACGTGTCGCAGCGTGACGCAGAGCTTGGAGGCTGCATTCAAGTTTGGACATGGCAATTCTCTTGAATGCTGCTTTCAGGTATGTCATGGAAAGAGGGCATTTGCATTTCTTTCACCACAGTGAAAACTGCATTCATGGTAACTTTTTGAGGGCCGCCCCCACTTGCCTCTGATTGGCCGACCTAGATCACACTGGGCCTACCGAACGTCCGTTTCTGTGACACACACGGAAGCTTGCCCTCTGCCAAAATGGCGGAGATGTCTATCCACAACTTTCCAACATCCCATGGTGCATTGCGCAGAAGTTGTACGGAGCTTCCGAGTGTGATCTACAAGCTCACAACGGTTGCATCTGCGACGAGACGTGAGCTTGTATGTCTGCTGTTAACCGGAAGTGTGGTGCAAAAAAATCTCCAGTAAATTCCCGCAGAAAGAGGTGGATAGCCTTTCCACGTCTATGGTTATTACATCACCATCGTGATAGCACTGTGGTGTTACTGTGATGTCACTTACAAGGACATGTGACAGGGCGTTCTGCTGACGTATCCGTCCTTCTCCAGCGGAGGCAGAGCTTCTGCAGGAAGAGACATGAAACAAACATTGAAACAAACATTCCTATTGGTCCAGGTGAAATGAAACATGAAACAAACATTGCTTGCTATTGGTCAGGCGAAATGAAACATGAAACAAACATTGCTATTGGTCCAGATGCAACGTTTAACCATTTTAAACAGACAATCATTTAATGTCCAGATATGATGAAACATTGAATAATTAAATATTATTCATTAAACATTTTCATCCAAAAACGAATAGAATTTAAAGGGGAGAACCACCCATTTTTAACATTGAACCGTGATGACGTCATCACGGTGTACTTTGCAATAAAAACCCCACAAAAATCAATCCTCCAGTTCTAGGCAACACAGAAGTGTGGGGGACTTTTTTATTATTATTATGTATGCGATCTCGTTCATTATGGCTTATATGGACACGGCGGGCTGATAATTTCCAGAGGCGCAGCCGAGGGGAATTATCCATATAACCCATAATGACCAAGCAGCAAGACCTTATAGCACTTATTACCCGGCTAATAAATACAATTAATAATTTGACTCACAACTAAAAACAAAACAAAGTATATCCATGTTTACAGACGGCCTAAAGTGTTCCACAAGTGTTGCGCTGGGCGTCCCCCCCAGCGCAACACGGTCGCCTTGGAAAACAAGGAAGTGCTGATTAGATGGAATCCATTTACTGCGTTGTCTATTTCTCGCCTCAAATGTTTCTAAAAACATTCTTGAGAGCAACGTTTAGTTGTAAAAGTCGCTGTGTATTTGTTTACATGGTTGACATGTTGGATACGGCACTAAATCCACGCAGTGCAGCCTGAATACAGCAGCTGCTCTGAGCCGTTGATTAGGCAGCGGTGAATTATAGAGCGGAGCGGTCATTATACGCCTATAATTCACAGCTGATTTCAGCGCTCGACCTGTCAGAATCAAGCATTCAACCAAGCTGGGTAATAATTCCACATAACAACTCAAAGGTACATACTAATGATAGTAGCCTAGTATGATATGATAATGATAATGATAATAGTTCAATATTGAAATTGGGTGGTTCTCATACCGGACTTGAAGGCTTGGTCTGTAGGGGTGTCTGGGTACAGGTAGAGCAGAGGGTTGGACAGAAGCCCAGTGGAACCCTGGAACTTGTAGTTAGAAACCTCTTCTGACATGGAAACCAGCGCTAACTCCTTCCTGGTGTACGGCTTCACATGACGCACTGCGGCTTCTACACACGCACACACACGCACACGTGCATGCGCACGCGCGCGCACACACACACACACACACACACACACACACACACACACACACACACACACACACACACACACACACACACACACACACACACACACACAGGCACATGAGCGGACAATATATTGCCAGAAACACTTAAAGACGGGGTGAAATCAAAAACATGTTTTTCACACTTTTAGAGCATATCTGTAGTGATAATATGGCCATACCTAACACTAGATGCCAAAAAAACAGAAAATACACAATGTTTGTGTATATTTATATGATATATCAAATGATATGATATACCTAAATAGGCCATTCTTAATTACTTCCTGTGAACAGAAATTCAAAAATTGATGACAGATAGACCTTTTGAATATAAATGAACCTTTGATTACATTCATCTGTTTGTTTCCCATTGCTGGCTCCCATTACTCCCATTACTCAGATGTTAAATCCCATTGCCTGAAGGGCTGGTCCCTCGGATTGGTTCAGGAACACACAGGCTTCCTTTTCAAACTGAAACTTCAAAATAAAATACCCAAAATAGTCCTTTCATAGGGTCTTTAAAGAGACAGTCCTGAATGACCATTAGAGTTACAACTCTGAGAGTGTACACATGTAACCACTATATAGTACTAGTGGACTCTCACAAATGTGCCATAGTGTCAAGAGTAAATCAGTGTCATACATATCCTGAAGAAACCCTGGAGATTCAGTAATGGGGTCTTCAAAATAAGAACATCAAAATGTGTAAAAGAATGTACCAAGAATTTGTATATATATGATTCTATAATGTATGGGTACGTACTGTAATAGGCCTATACTGTAATACTTGTATACCGTGAACAGGGGTGTCGCACCAAATTCTGAATTCCAAAAGGATTCACTGTGGGCCACCATGAATGTTCTTCATAGGGGGAGGAGGGGGTTTAACCCATTTAGACTGGGAACACATTATTACCCATTATTTTGTGCTTTAACTATTGAAAAATAGCAGATCTATAAGCTCACAGCGTGGCACCGATTGCCGAACTGCGAGCTTGTAGATCTGCTATTTTTGAAAAATCTTGAAAATTTGTGCAAGTCTGAATATTTCAAATCCTTCTACGTATTAAAAAAAAAACAAAAAAAACAATGTTTCTATGTCAGTGGTGCTCAAACGTATTCACGTGAAGGACCCCCAAAATGATAGGTATTATATGATGATATGATATGATTTTCAAAAATAGCAGATCTACAAGCTCGCAGCGCGGCACTCGGTGCCACGCTGCGAGCTTGTATATCTGCTATTTTTCAATAGTTAAAGTATAAAATAACCACCTTGGGCCCTAGTAACTCACTTAACTATTGAAAAATAGCAGATATACAAGCTCGCAGCGCGGCACTCGTAGATCTGCTATTTTTTGAAAAAAACTTGAATATTTCAAATCTTTTTTGAAAAACCTGTTTCTATGTCAGTTGCTCAAACCTTTTCATGTGAAGGACCCCCAAAACGATATGTATTTGGCCACGGACCCCCATCTCAAAACATTTAGTTCCATGGACCCCCAGAAGCAAAATTTTAGTTACAAATCTTCAGTAAAAAAATACATATATTCAAAGATTTGCACACGTTTTCACCTCTTTTCAAAAATAGCAGATCTACAAGCTAGTGCCGCGCTGTGAGCTTGTATATCTGCTATTTTTCAATAGCTAAAGTATAAAATAATTCCAAGCCCTTCCAACTTGGGCCCTAGTAACTCAGTCCCACTTTTCCCCCCATTGTGACGCCCCTGTACACTAGTGTGAGCGCAGAGTACCTCCACTGGGGCTGCGTTCCACCCAGCTGAAGCTAACGGCTCCGTCTCTGACAGAGTCGCTGAAGCGAAGCAGAAATGTCCCTGTTATGGAAATACAATTTATATTCCCTTTCAGGCTATTGATCTATCGATTATTGAGTTATCGATTATTGATATAGATTATATATTTAATATTCATCTTACTTCGGTTATATTAATATATGACTGTATGCTGATGTTATGAATGTAATATGTAAGCAAGGGAAGTAAATGAGTATGATAATATGTCTTATGAGTTTAGGCCTCAGTGTACTGTGTACACGTAGTTATGCAGCAGCAGGCTCATACAGCAAGGTCAAGTACACTAACTATTTCCCTGTAGGCAAGCGGCAGACCCAGACAGCAAGACGACAGGTTAAGGTGTTATGAACGCAAGGAGAATGTTTCTTATATCAGGCGTCAGTATTCTGGCTAGGGTAGTGACTACACACTACGGCCTCGGCATAGAGCAGAGGGCCTTCCATGCTCAGTCGATAAGAATGGAACACATGCAATAGTTGGTCAGGGATAGTGTCGCCGCTCTCAGTCAAAGAGCGTCGAGCAGCACATTTCATAGTCAGGCAGAAGTGACCTTACATACTCAAGTGTTGAGAGAGTACATCTTTTGGTCAGACAGAAGGAATGTCAGTCCTCAGAATTATCTTAACAATGTGTATGTATCCTTGCAGTATCTGTATTTAAGCTGCCTCAACATCCAGATCGGTGTCAGACTCCCGTTGCCTTTCGAGACAACTGGACCCTGTCCACCTTTCCTTCTTTCATCTCTCTTTTTCCTTTCTCCTCTCTTCTTTCTATCCTTTACTCTTCTCATTATTATATTACATAGGAATCATTGTCATATTATTATTATTGTCATCTGTTGTATTGAATAAATCTGTTATAGACATATCAGTGTCTAACTCTTCATTCTCTCACCGAGGAAATGTTCGAATTTCCACAACAATTGGCGACGAGGATGGGATTGGACACGCAGCCTGGTGCTCCTGCCGGATGTTACCTCCCTGCGGGTGAGAAGCTGTCCGGTTAGGAGCAAGGGCTGCTGATCCAATCCAGGGTTGAGGATGATGAACCACGCGGTGAGAGACTGATTTGTACAACAGATGAAGTAGTCTTTTAGAAGAGTAATAGTGCCGTATACTGTATATGTATATGTATATGTATATGTATATGTATATGTATGCATACTGTATATTTATAGGTTGTTGATCATGATCAGAGGTTATGCATGCAAACTCGTGACTAGTCGGATCACTGTCTCAATGTCTATGTTTATAGTTACAGACAGGGAAGTCTTATACTAGGTCACTGACGGACGCGTCTTGGTTGTTTAGGTGAGCTATAATTCCAAATAACTTGAGTAATCGGTTGTTCGGTGAGCTATAATTCCAAATAACTAGAGTTATACTTTTTTGGTGAACTGTAATTCCAAATAACTAGAGCTGTAATTGTTCAGTGAGATATAATTCCAAATAACTAGAGCAATCTGTTGTTTGGGGAGCTATAATTCTGAACAAATAGAGTAATCGGTTGTTCGGTGAGGTGTAATTCCAAATAGCTAGAAATGGGTAATTGTACTAATTACCAGAGTTATAGAAGTGAGTGTGCCAGGGATGCAGCAGTGCCCAAACAACTGCCACCTTTTTTTGCGAGGACATGTCAGATTATGTCCAGAAAGTCATGGTCAAATTGAGAGACGGTGGGAATCGCGGGGTTCCCAGCGGGGGCAATTCCTTTTAACTCAAATTCCTATAACTCAAATTTATTGGGGGAAAACTTGTAGAGAAGAAGATCACAGAGGAGAAGCAGCATGCATGACAATCCAGTAAAAGTATAAGATATGAATTCAATGAATGAATCATCACCTTGTTTTTGGTTTGTTTTATTTGTTTCAGTCTACGATTTTTTATTTTACATCACCATATTGCAGTTATTTTACTGAGTACTATTTGGCTCCAATTATTGGTTGCCTTTTGGAAAATAACAGTAAGAAAGAGAAAGGGAGATAGAGAACAGCAACTAACACACGTCTATTATTTTCGTTTAATTTTATTTTTCTCTATCCTTTTGTTTGAGGGTACTGGGTGGACCTCGACCTGGATTCCGCTCCTCCCAATGGCTCTCCCAGCATACGCACCACCGGCACCAACCCACAACAACCGTCAGGATCGTTCTGGTCTACCGTCCGTGGGCCCTACAAGACATTGCCGAAGCAGCAGAGGATATCGGCAGCCGCACGTCTATGTGGCTGCACAAAATACAGTTAAAAGAATGCCGTCCCTCCAGGATGGAAATATGCAAGGTGACAGTCAACTCATTGCAAAGTGTGAGGCCGCATTCCCGCCCAGAAGAGACATTGGCAAAGTTGCCATGGTGACCCGTGACACGGAAGGGCGAGTCACTGATTACTACAACGTCTGTGGACAGTGTTTGTTTTTAAGAGTGAAGTCAGTGGACTGATGCAGCCAGGTGCAGTGGCGTGCGCCTGTAATCCAAGTTACTGGGTGGATCGTTTGAGCTCAGGAGTTTTGAGCTGCAGTGGACTATGTCGATCGGGAGTACGCAGTTCGGTATCGTTGAAGCCAAGGTGATGGGTGCAAGACCACTATATGAGATGCACCCTAAAACGTACAAGGACTCAAGTGCTCCATGTTCAAATGAATCGCTGCCATGAACATGGGACAAGGACAGTTCAGCCGCAAAACCAGCGAGGATGCAGTGGGTGCGGATGTGGCAGAAGAAGCCAAGGACCTGGGGGGGATGGCAATGGGGTAGATATACCTGAAGAAGTGAGTGAACATTGGCATGTTGTGCCCAACACCATGCAGCTGAGGGAGGTTGGGCTGCCGGACAGTCTGGTGCACAACACAGCTTTCCGATTGAGGCCAGGTGGAGGAGCGGACCCCAGGGAGAGATGCTGGTTGCACCACCCCAGAGCAAGTACCCCTCACACACACAACACAACGCACATGCACACGCACACGCACACGCACACGCACACACAAGGCATGCACAAGCTAGTGCAGCAAGCTACTGTATCTATTATCTACAAGATAAGAAGAAAATGCAACAAGCACAATCACACACAAATTAGGGGACTACTACAGTAGGGCATTCTGGAGCAACATATTCACTGTTCAGAGCAAGTAGTAGAATATGAGTACCCCTAGCATAGTCATAAAGGTCAGGAAACTCAAGCACTCATTTATACTGAGTACAATATGTCCAGGTACAGCCCGAGTCAGTTATTAGTTCCAATGGTGTTTAAAAAAAAAAAAAAAAAAAGCACAGGAATTAATGACAGAAATCCTAATTCATGACATGGTACAGACACACAAACTGCAAATTAACTATACAGTAAATACATGTTTACTAGTCTGTGGATTGTGCTGCTGCCTCTCTCTCTCTCTCCATCTGATTCTCAAGGCAAGTTATTCAAGGGGAAGTATGCTGCGTATCTCTCTTGGAGAGGAAACACACCAAAGGCTGGCAGGATTTGGGCACAATGCTGGGTCGCCAATGACAGGGCACAGGTTTGGTACCGGTACAGTTTTATTTTAAAAAGGCCTATAAAGAAGTGAGATCACACAGTCTAGACACCAATCCACAACTTTAAGAGGTGCACCTACGGAATTGCGGTTGTGCGGAGTTTGCAGGCTGTCTGTCACAAACCGTGTGCCCCACAGGTTGCAAACCCCCACACTATTTTGACTCAAATTCCGCCCGCCGCGACAATTTTCTGTCTTTTTTATTCTGTGGTCAAGTTGACCAATGCGAGGTTTTTTCGTTTCCGATTGAGGCATCCGATAAATCTGATCAGATCAGCGAATCATGCGAATCTCCAGGGGTTTCACAGTGAGCTAGTCAAGAACCCAGGAGTCTGGACCCATCCGCGGGGTCTACACTTTGACGGTCTGACAACTTATGGTTTGTGTGGCTCCTCAGAGGAGGCCTGCAGAACCTGACACTGTGATGCTCCTGAAGCACCTCGCTGATAAGGGTCACGGTTAGTTTGTCAAAACTGCAGGATGTACAAGAGTGAATCTATTGGGGACATGTGATCACAGCAGGGGGAAAATCCCTCTCTCCCTGACATGTATTAATAGTAGAAGAAGCTGACAGGACCAAGTATTATAGGGACTGGACTTGACTGGACTAATAAGGCATTTTATGATAAAATAGGCCTTGGATGAATGCCCTACTCGCTACCTATGACAGGCAGAACAGGTGGGGCTATTCAAGTATTCATAGACGAATACTTTATATCATTCTCTTGTAATTCCAAGTTCAAGTGTGTTAACAGAGTTTTGTTTCAGTTACATTATGTTCAAATCACATTACTGTAGTATTTGCATAATATTTAATTGCATGAAATGATCTTTAAAATAAAAGTCACATAACCATGTACAGTAGGAGGAGCCCTGTTCTGTATTGGTATCATATTTATTTGAGCATTACACCTACATTTTAATAAATGGTTGATGGGACTCACAGCCCTGGGCACTGGCCCTATGGCCCGGTCCATAATCAGCCCAACAGTTCACCTAATCAGTTGATCAAAGGGGGAACTGCATGATGTCATGTTTGCAAATAGCATGGTAAAGTTATGTAGCTTACGGTTGTCACTGCAAAAGCAATGCTTTCGGGCAGGCACACTGTATAAAGTATGAAGTATATTTCTGATGTGCTGCATTGTTGCCCATTAACCCTTTTCTCTGTAACAGGAATTGTTCGTATTTTTGTTGATTGCAGACGAGACCAATATCTGAATCTTACAATACCTACTTACTTACGCCTACAGCCCTACTGGGGGCATAGGCTGTCAACAAGGGATCTTGTGCTGTTCTCTTCAGCTTGCTCCATGTCATTTTCATGGCCGTGATGTCTGCCTCCAGGTCTCTGTACCTGGTGTTTCTTGGATGACCTCTTTCCTTCTTGCCCTGTGTGTGGAGTCCATCCTAGGCCTTGTCAGGAGATGTTGCTTCACTTGCATGCAGGCTTTCACAGAGTCATATCCAACTACGTTTCATTTCTTCTTATGCGGGCAGCTGTCCTGTCCTCTGCCGGAGTTCACTGATGGTGTCTGGCCATCGGATGCAAGGATCTTGCAACTGTAGTTCTCTGTGTCTCTGCTCTATGTCATTAACTTGTGCAAGGGGTGCAGAGAAAATGTTCTTGTTGTGTTTCCAAGTGTTTGTGTACTGTATGTGAAACCGAGCGAATGAAACTTAACTAACTAACCCACTAACTACAGGCTAACTTTGAGTGCATGATAAATGCTTAAGGTAATTCTCTGCGAGGGTGGGGATTGTTTTGTATGTTGTATGCTGTTATGTCCTTTCCGATAGGAAGCAGCATTCATGTACAGCAGACCCTGAACACACACAAACAGTGTGCAACTTGGAAGTAAGTGATATATACACAACACAACATCCCACCAAACCGAGCTGTGGATATATTATTATAGAAGTGTGAGCATATTGTTTATTTAGGACGCACAGTTACTGTAGCTGTAGCATTGATTGATTGAGTGTTTGTTTGTTTGTTTGATTGATTGATTGATTGATTGATTGATTGATTGATTGATTGATTGGTTGGTTGGTTGGTTGATTGACTGACTGATTGAATACTTTAGTAACAATTAATACTTTATAGATAAGATTGTTAACAGTACAGAGTGCAGTCAAAGGTTATGCTAAAAGGATAACACAAATGCCCCAGGGATTTATTTCCATTGTGGGCCAGTTTACTCAATGCATCAGTAATCAGTAAGACATCCAATATGTGCAGCAGTAACTATTTTTCTTGGGGACCACAACTTTCAGTGTTACATAACAACCAGTGTTGGGGGTAAATTGTTAAAGGTGATTAATTACTGTAATATTACTTTAAGCCTTAACTGCAAAGTCGTTACTAAGGCAGTACATAGGTAAGTTATTACATTTAGAAAGTAACTTGCCCAACACGGTTAATAATAACTCATATCATAATGCAGAGTTCAGTATGGACTGTTTGTTTAAATAAAGTGGATCTTACTTACAGCTAATTGTGTGAAATGTACTTCTATTGCATATCTGTTACAATAATGTCGATATAAATGGAAAGAGTATTTCTCATACAGAATAAACAGAGTCTTTGTAACTTATGTTTCCTTCTAATAAATGCAAGTAACAAATCGATTAATGTTATATTGGATATATAGCAAATCAGTTGCTGAGAGTAACTTAAGTACAGGGAATCGAATATGTACTCAAACTAAGTGACCTTATCCTCCTTACTTTTGATACATCTATTGCACCTACAGTATGTGTTGAGATTTTATGCTTCTGCCCCAATACATTTCGTAGGTAAATAATGGGCATTGTGCCACTACCATTATTCTCAGCTTTAACTACAGTAACTGTGCACATATAGCCAGTGTTGCTTAAACCTTTTGGGCTCAGGACAGATATTTAGAGTTGTTTAACCCTAAATTACATTGCTATTTGTTCTACTTAAGTGTAATAATTTATCATGTTACATTTGTTGTGAATGTATTCGGAACATTCATATTGATTATAAGATAATATGCACTGTAGTGAAAGCATGTTCTCACTTTCGTTAATTTGTGATTTGAATCAATTCAGTGTCTTTAGACGTGTAACTTGGATAGTGAGAGACTTAAGAGAATATCAGTTTCAGTTATAACTGATTGAAAGCAACGTTTATACGATTTTATAACTTATTTTAGAAGTTTGCAAATCCAAATAATACAATAAAAGATACTTTATTTTATTCCAATGGTTTGTTTTATTCTTCCAAAATGAGTTACCATGCAGGCTAAGTGTCATGAAATTAGAAATACAATGTTCAAAAAGTGATAACAAGTGGTGTGGAGATGCTTGATGTTAGATCAATAGAACTTATTGTCACATAAAGGACCTAAGTGATTGATACCAGTTCAGCTACCAAGCTGCAACAGAAT
The DNA here is from genome assembly GCF_963921795.1 of Nannobrachium achirus. NCBI lineage: Eukaryota > Metazoa > Chordata > Actinopteri > Myctophiformes > Myctophidae > Nannobrachium > Nannobrachium achirus. The sequence continues at coordinate 7,118,856 of NC_137814.1, forward strand.
GAATACTTTACCTTTAGGACTATTAGTCATGTATGATGCCAATACTCTTTACTCAAGTAAAATCTAATGCAGGACTTCCAATTAAGTACTTCTGTATTTTGGCATTGAATACTTATCCCACCACTACAGTGAATAGGAAAGGTTATAGGTACCCATAAGGAGGAAGATTTCGGGGTTGGGGGGGACTAACCTCTGAAGCATATTTTAACTGCAGGTCAGCAAGTGTCAAACACGGAACAACGCCCAACCAAGGGCCAACATGGAGACACATGGCAAACCACATCGTCCTTCAACAGTGGCTTGCCCCCAATCGGTGGGGGGTAGCTGGAGCTGCACCATTATTCTGATCACAATTAGAATTTGATTAATTACAGCTCTAGATATAGCTTTATCCTATAGAACAGCATCTGCTTTTGTCTGATGTGTTTACTTGAACCATTCACTGGCATTAGCTAAATTGTATTACATTTTGTGTCCATTATATGGCCAAAGGGGGAATTGTTATGGAAATACAATTTATATTCCCTTTCAGGCTATTGATCTATCGATTATTGAGTTATCGATTATTGATATAGATTATATATTTAATATTCATCTTACTTCGGTTATATTAATATATGACTGTATGCTGATGTTATGAATGTAATATGTAAGCAAGGGAAGTAAATGAGTATGATAATATGTCTTATGAGTTTAGGCCTCAGTGTACTGTGTACACGTAGTTATGCAGCAGCAGGCTCATACAGCAAGGTCAAGTACACTAACTATTTCCCTGTAGGCAAGCGGCAGACCCAGACAGCAAGACGACAGGTTAAGGTGTTATGAACGCAAGGAGAATGTTTCTTATATCAGGCGTCAGTATTCTGGCTAGGGTAGTGACTACACACTACGGCCTCGGCATAGAGCAGAGGGCCTTCCATGCTCAGTCGATAAGAATGGAACACATGCAATAGTTGGTCAGGGATAGTGTCGCCGCTCTCAGTCAAAGAGCGTCGAGCAGCACATTTCATAGTCAGGCAGAAGTGACCTTACATACTCAAGTGTTGAGAGAGTACATCTTTTGGTCAGACAGAAGGAATGTCAGTCCTCAGAATTATCTTAACAATGTGTATGTATCCTTGCAGTATCTGTATTTAAGCTGCCTCAACATCCAGATCGGTGTCAGACTCCCGTTGCCTTTCGAGACAACTGGACCCTGTCCACCTTTCCTTCTTTCATCTCTCTTTTTCCTTTCTCCTCTCTTCTTTCTATCCTTTACTCTTCTCATTATTATATTACATAGGAATCATTGTCATATTATTATTATTGTCATCTGTTGTATTGAATAAATCTGTTATAGACATATCAGTGTCTAACTCTTCATTCTCTCACCGAGGAAATGTTCGAATTTCCACAACAGTCCCGTTTGCTTTGTTCCTCAGCAAGGCCTCGGCCGTGTCTTTGCTCAGAAATCCCATGATGTGCCTGAAAATGCAGAGTAAAGTAAAAGTCCGGAATTCAAAACGTACTTGAGTAAAAGTATGAAAGTGTTGACATCAAAATGTACTTAAAGTACCAAAAGTAAAAGTATACAATGTTTGAAAAATGTTTGAAAATAGCCACGGGATAAAATAGGGCTAAAGTGTTTTTTTTGTATGTTTTATACTATTATAATTTATATTATAAAATATTTATAATCTGCAAAGTAACAAGTAACTGAAGTTTTCAAATAAATGTAGTGGAGTAAAAGTACACTATTTGGATATGAGATGTAGTGGAGTTGAGTAGAAGTAAAAATATTGGAAATTAGAAATACACAAGTAAAGTAAAAAAATATCTCTAATTTGTACTTAAGTACAGTACTTGGGTAAATCTACTTAGCTACTTTACACCAGGGATTCTCAACCATTTCAAGCCGTGACCTCCAAGATAATCATATTTTAGCACTAAAGAGTTGAGACATTACATTTTGTATAACACGGTTCTATCGTGAAAATAGCAGATATACATGCTCACAACGCCTCGCATTTCGAGGCGTTGTGAGCATGTATATCTGCTATTTTCACAATTTCTGCCTCAATTTGGCCAATGTCTGTCACTTCAGAAATGTGCAGATACCCTCTTTAAACTTAAACTTTATGTTGGTTTGTTTACATTTGAGTGAGAAAACAATGTTGCACATCAAGTTAATCATCTGGCGACCCCCCAAAATAATTTGGGGACCCTCCTGGGGGTCCCGACCCACAGGTTGAAAACCACTGCTTTTATCTGCATTGACTACTGTGTCTGCAGCACAAGGAGTACTAATATTCCATGTGACGTCACATGATCTCACCCTGCATCCCAGTGGTCCAGCAGATCAGATTTCTTGATCAATTCCAGGGTTCTGTCGAGCCAAAGCCACACGCTCTCATTCTGGACAAACAAACATGAATATAAATAAAATATAATATGCCAGTACCCATTCAGAACGGGTACACATTATTGTGTATTATTATTTTATGCTTTAACTACTGAAAAATAGCAGATATACAAGCTCGCTTGTAGATCTGCTATTTTTGAAAAATCTTGAAAATCTGAATTTTGTCCCGATTCATTAAGTGTCCTTTGAATCCTTCTAAGGTTTATTTGAAAAACTATTTCCATGTCAGAAATCGTCAAAGAAAAGGTCCTTTTCACTTAGCTGGAGCTCAGTTAGTCTGTTCTTGAGAGACTACTAAGTCAGTGGTTCTCAAACCTTTTCATGTGAAGGACCCCCAAACTAATATGTATTTGGCTACGGACCCCCATCTCAAAATATTGTATCAGGGACCCCCCAGAAGCAAATATTTGTGTTACAAAGGTTCGCTTTAAAAATACATATATTCAAAGATGATCTACAAGCTCGCAGCGCGGCACTCGGTGCCGCGCTGTGAGCTTGTATATCTGCTATTTTTCAATAGTTAAAGCATTCAATAATTCTAGGCCTAAATGGGTTAAACGCATATGACCTAATCAGGACACACACACACACACGCACGCACGCACGCACATGTTTATGTCGCGCCCACCTTGCAGAAGCGGCTCCAGGTGATGATGTCATCGGGGTCGTCTGTAAGAATGTAAACAGACATCACTATAGCAGCAGCACGTGTGTGTCTTAGTCTTAGTCTGTTAGTCTTCGCCTTTTAGGCCAAGTCTTTTAGGCTAAATATAAGACTGCCTGTTACTTGGTCAAAATAAACCACCCAAAATATGTATTTGGCTTTAATTTCATTGCACAGTTACCTACAGGTATCAGTGTTAACTAGAAATACTGTTCCTTCGAAACAGTGTGGGCTCGATTCCAACAAATAGGATACTTTAAGGTACTGTAAGGTACAGTACCCTACAGTATTGTACTGTACCTTACTATACTGTACTGCACCTTACTGTACTGTACTGTACTGTACTGTACTGTACTGTACTGTACTGTACTGTAACTTACTGTACTTTACTGTACTCTACTGTACTTTACCTTACTGTACTTTACTGTACTCTACTGTAACTTACTGTACTTTACTGTACTCTACTGTACCTTACTGTACTGTACTTTACTGTACTCTACTGTACCTTACTGTACTGTACTGTACTGTACCTTACTGTACTGTACCTTACTGTACTGTACTTAACTGTACTCTACTGTACCTTACTGTACTATACTGTACTGTACTCTACTATGCCGTACTGTAACTTACTGTACTGTACTCTACTGTACCTTACTATACTGTACTTTACTGTACTCTACTGTACCTTACTGTACTCTACTGTACTTTACTGTACTCTACTGTACCTTACTGTACTGTATTGTACTTTACTGTACTGTACTTTACTGTACACTACTGTATCTTGCTGTACCTTACTGTGCTGTACGTTACTGTACTTTACTGTACTTTACTGTACACTACTGTACTGTACTGTACCTTACAGTACTGTACTTTACTGTACTCTGCTGTACCTTACTGTACTTTACTGTACTCTACTGTAACTTACTGTACCTTACTGTACTGTACTTTACTCTACTCTACTGTACCTTACTGTACTTTACTGTACTCTACTGTACTGTACTCTACTGTACCTTACTGTAATGTACTTTACTGTACTCTACTGTACCTTACTGTACTATACTGTACTGTACTCTACTGTGCCGTACTGTACCTTACTGTACTGTACTCTACTGTACCTTACTATACTGTACTTTACTGTACTCTACTGTACCTTACTGTACTCTACTGTACTTTACTGTACTCTACTGTACCTTACTGTACTGTATTGTACTTTACTGTACCTTACTGTACTGTACTCTACTGTACCTTTCTGTACTGTACCTTTCTGTACCTTACTGTACTTTACTGTACTCTACTGAACCTTACTGTACTTTTACTGTACTCTACTGAACCTTACTGTACTGTACATATTCTATGTGTTCTAGATCTACATTTTTGATTCTGTGTTTGGGAACCAGCAACTGTCAAATGGACTCCAACTGTAGTGGAGTATATTGAGTGCATATACTGTAGGCTAACAATCCCAGATCACATCTGTCCTCCACTATGTCTTTAACCAAGGCGTTCTTCTATGTGGCCACTCCAGACTGAGGAGTGGAGCATGGCTTTTATTGTGTTTGTGGATCTGACTTGGAAATGCATTGGTTTTGATATCTCCCTGACAACCAACAACAACCACTAATATGGCTGACTGTCCCTGCGGGCTCTAGGATATATGGCTATGGGATTTACATCCCATCGCCCGGACTTGATTCTTGATCACAGCTGTGTAATCAGTAGAGTGGAGAGGGACATTTATTTATAGTTTTAACTATAACTATAGTTTTATACATCACACAGCTTAGATATTTGGATCAAATCAGAGAGCAGACCTGTGTGAACGCAATGATATAAATAGCATATCTGAAGTGTGAACACTGCAGCCACAGCGCCTTAACATAAACATGGGTCTATTATCCTTCTCTCCACTCTGTCCCCACTCACTAAACCCATTGGAAATGCATTGGGTGCTTAAAGTTAAACATTTTAATTTTTTTATATTTATACTACAAAACATTTCAAAACGAAAAATACAAGCACACGTGTCCTCAGTAAGCTGAACACATAAAAATTTGAATGGTGTTGAAAGGTGTAAGCGTTTAAGAGATGAAGCGCGCCAAAGTTTTGAGGAGATACTGACTGACTGATAGATAAATAATGAAGATAACATACGTGTGCTCGCCTTCCAGGCGAGCCCACAATAATGAAGATAACATACGTGTGCTCGCCTTCCAGGCGAGCCCACAATAATTACATTTGAGGTGAGAAATAGACAATGCAGTAACAAACTATTTAAGGATTTTAGTGAGTCTAGTGTTATTGGACGCAGCGGGAATAATACAAGAAATATATATATTTTTTTTATTTTTACCAGAAGCATTTAAATGCAAGCCAATTAAATAATCTGGTGTTAAATTTTCTGGAATTGTATACATTTCTTCATTCAGTAGTCGTGTAATGGGGCTTTTAAGCCGTGACATCATTTTGTAGGCAGAGGAGAACTCTGCCCCCAGAGCATTTTCTGTCCCTCGCTATTTCAACAGATCCGAGGCATAAATAACGACTAAAGTATAATTCTAACACTTTCCTTTCAACAACAAAGAGAAGAAAAATGTGTAAATAGTAAAAATAGTAAAAAGATTCACGGAAACTGGGGGCAGAAATTCTCCTCTGCCTACAAAATGATGTCATACTTAACAGCCCCTAATGAAACCTGAAGAGAGTGATTAGAGCTACTTGAACCCATGATGTCCCTTTTCTGGGGGAAACATTAGACGATTAGCTGATCTACAAGCTCACAGGGCGTTGTGAGCTTGTAGATCAGGCTATTTTTTGGTGTATATTTTATTAAAGAAGAAAATATGTAAATATATTAATTGACACAACAGTGCTGCCGACTTATCTGCAACGCAATTTTATGCTTTATGTAGTTAATGGGAGGGGGGAGGGGGATCTCTGCTTCATCTCTCTCAGCTAAGGGGTCCTTGGGCATGAAAAACTTTTTAGACTATTAGTCCAGGCAAACTAGCTCATTTTGGACCCAAAACAGAAAGTAATTGTAACTAGAAATGGCCTCAGAAAACAATACACGTATGGGTGAGTATTCATGTTAGTCGGAGGCCTTAGGCTTTTTTTTCTCGTGCTAATCAGTCTAAAAGTGCAAAATATTGCACAGATGTAGCTCAGGGCATGCTCTAATGATTTAGCTAGGGCGCCCGAGTCTGCGACATTCGGGGTCGCCACAGCGGCCAAATCTAGTTGGGCTCCCATCGACTTTAGTGATAAAAAGTGATGAGTCAGAGTTTTGTGGGTGCTGTGGTGACCCCGAAGGTCGCCGACTCGGGCGCCCTAGCTAAATCATTAGAGCATGCCCTGAGCTACATCTGTGCAAAATTTTGCACTTTTAGACTGATTAGCACGAGAAAAAAAACCCTAAGGCCTCCGACTAACATGAATACTCACCCATACGTGTATTGTTTTCTGAGGCCATTTCTAGCCCACGGAATGTTTTTTGTGCAAAACAAATGCCTGCAATGGATTCAGCATCATGACAAACCCCTAGTTAGACCCCTCAGATCCTCCTTAAATACCCAGAAAAAAAATATTTTTCTGGCTATTTTCCTCCTGGGTGTATTTCTTGGATTGGTGCCAATTAAACATATTTCCGCAACTAGGATTTATTAGGACTTTTAGTATGTTGTTCTGGAGACCTTATAGAAAAGGTCTGTGAAGAAAAAAATTCTGTTACAATTACTTTCTCGTAAAACGCTAGTTTGCCTGGACTATATGTAATATGTGCTATGTAGATGCCAGTAACATCAACACGTATATTTGTGGATGGAAAATGTTCTGTGAGACGAGAGCGTGTGGTTTTAGCACCTTTGTGTTCTTAGAAGAGACCAAGTGAAGTGTCCTTAAGCGACTCGACGTAGCCTGAACATTGTGGTCTGCTTAGCTTCCAGAAGCGTCTCGTATTTCTTAGAAGCGCTGAGAAAAGGGGCGCTGGGATGACGCAGGCAGCAGGGGTGAAGTACCTGCCCACCACTGGGGGAGGTTGGTCGGTGGTGAGCGCAAAGGCACAACAGCGCCTATATGGACTGTGTGTAGGGCCGTAGGCCTACTCGTTTCCTCCCGGGTCCCCCCCCCCCCCCCCCACACACACACACACACACACATTTTAACAATTCATTCATATCCACACAGAGGAAATAAACATATGCCTACAATATGCAAACAAGGACATAAATATGTCAGGTGCAGCAACAGAATCCACAAAATCAAGGCATATGTCCTCTGAAGTCATGATACAACACACTGCCTATCTGCAAGCTGGTAGAGATGATATACCGATGTTTCTGGTTGACATTGGCACATTTCACTCAGGTTTTTTCATCTCACTCGTGTCACTTTGTCTGCTGACCTCACTCAGCAACTAAATTAAAAAAAAAAAAAACAATTCACAGGAGGCAAGCAGTGATCACCCCATGATGTGCACTGCAATGTAGTTTCAAATGCACTACATTGCAGGCGCTTTTTGAGAGTAAAAAACTAAAAAAGAAGAAGAAGACATGTGTGACATGCATGATCTGGGCAGATTGCCCCAGGAAATGTGCCAATCTCAACCCAAAACAACGGTACATTTTCTTTTGGGGGGATCTTGTTTTTTTCTGTAAAGTTGCTTGTATATATTGGTAGTTGTGGGTTGCATTGTTATTTTATTCTATCTTTTATTTATTTATTTTATTATTATTATTTTGTTTGGGGGGTTGGGGCTTACCTTTCTAATGTGTATTAGCTTATTTGGGCCTGCTTAAGTGTAACCACTTCAACCATTTGTAGCCTATTTGAAAATCTACAATCTACAAGCTCCCAACAAGCCACAATGCATTGCGGGCTTGTAGATCGGCTATATCTTTCTGCAGCCAAATACATATTAATTGGGGGGGGGGGGGGGGGGGGGGGGACACGAAAGTGTTTTGAAAAGCTACAGCTCTAAAACAACATCGAGGTTTAACTGACCTGAACTAGGCGCTTTTTTTTTCTTTTTTTTTATAGACCCATGGTTTGCTTGTTTCCCTCAGAGGATCTGGCAACGCAGGAGCTCACAGCTGCACCTGCCCTTTGCCCCTACATAGTTTCTAGGTAAAGAGCTGTGTGTGTGTGCGTGTGTGTGTATGTGTGTGTGTGTGTGTGTGTGTGTGTGTGTGTGTGCCCGTGCATGGTCCATTTCAAGAAAAGCAGGGCTGCTTTCATAGTTTTTCACAGAAGCTAAACCCAGGTTTCCTTGCATCTGTCAGTCTGATTTACCACAACAATGTTTCCATCCACGCAACTCTGACACAAATATAACCCCATGCTAAATGATAGGAAGTGACCAAAGTCTAAAAGTGCAGAAGCATTTGAGGGACATTATATGCATTCTTACAAACATGCAAATAAACAGTGATGGAAAAAAGTACTCAAATATTTTTGTCTTAAGTAAAAGTATCAATACTGCAGTGTAAAAATACAACTTACAACTAAGTAAAAGTCCGGAATTCAAAATATATAAAAGTATTGGCATCAAAATGTATCAAAAGTAAAAGTTCTCATTATGCAGAATGTCCCATTTCATAATTATTTTGAAAATAGCAGATCTACAAGGTCACAATGTGTCACATCACATCGCATTGTGAGCTTGAAGATCTGCTATTTTCACATCCTAAGTGGGGCTTTAGTCTACCAAAAAGCATACAAATGTCAAACTTGGAGATACAAGGTCTCTGCCTGGACAGTAGACGGATTACACATCGTTGTTGTCGGGCAGAAAACTTGTATCTCCATATTTTAGCAGCCATTTAGAACGGGTACACATTATTGTGTATTATTATTTTATGCTTTAACTATTGATATACAAGCTCACAGCGCGGCACCGAGTGCCACGCTGCAAGCTTGGAGATCTGCTATTTTTGAAAATTCCTGAAAATTTGAATTTTTACCCGATTCTATAAGTGTCTTTTGAATCCTTCTAAGGTTTTAAAAAAAAAAAACCTATGTTTCTATGTCAGCAATCTGCCAGCCATCATCAAAGAAAGGGTCCTTTTCACTTAACTTGAGCTCAGTTAGTCTGTTCTTGAGAGACTGCTATGTCAGTGGTTCTCAAACCTTTTCATGTGAAGGACCCCCAAACTGATATGTATTTGGCCACGGACCCCCATCTCAAAATATTTAGTTCCAGGGACCACCCAGAAGCAAAATTTGAGTTACAAACGTTCGCTTTGAAAATACATATATTCAGAGATTTGCACACATTTTCACGACTTTTTCAAAAATAGCAGATCTACAAGCTCGCAGCGCAGCACTCTTTGCCGCGCTGTGAGCTTGTATATCTGCTATTTTTCACTGGTTAAAGCATTCAATAATTTTAGGCCTAAATGGGTTAGAATTCTTTAATCCTGGAGAAGAACAGTTTTGGACATATGAGGTTTCCACCCGACAGATGATAGACGTCATACAGTACGTCACAATACAGTGCATGTTTGTTGTCTAACACAGTGGTTCTTAACCTGTGGGTCGGGATCCCCGGGGGGTCCCCAAATTATGTTGGGGGGTCCCAAGATGAAAATGTGCAACATTGTTTTCTCACTCAACAGTAAAAAAACAACAACATAACGTTTAAGTGTATGTATCTGCACGTTTATAAAGTGACAATTGAAGGACTTTGTAATACCTCTAAAATGACAAATTAAACTTTGGTCAAATTATGAAATATTAGAGGCAGAAATTGTGAAAATAGCAGATCTACACGCTCGCAATGCCTCGCGTTGCGAGGCGTTGTGAGTATGTAGATCTGAAGTTTTCACAATAGAACCGTGTTATACAAAATGTAATCTCTCAACTCTTAGTACTCGTCAGGTTGATATGATTCAACTATTTATTCAAACTTGTCATATCGAGATGTAAGAGCATCCCCCCTCCCCCTTCCCCCTACGCCACCTGCATACTGAAGCAGAGCGATGTTGACCACAATAAGTAACATTTCCTGAACCTGTGTGTGTGTGTGTGTGTGTGTGTGTGTGTGTGTGTGTGTGTGTGTGTGTGTGTGCGCGTGCGCGCGCGCACGCTTGCTAAGCACACACTCCTCTCTGTTCTTATAATACAAGCCTGCAACAGGATGCTCACTCAAAAAAAAGAACAAAGAAAAAAAAAGAAAAGAAAAAAGGAACAGAAGATACTCTCATAAGACCCTCAGAAATATACTAACAATAGTTGATGCTTTTTTCATGCAACAGAGAGACACGTATCTGGACCATCTATTTGCTGTCACTTCCATTTGAGGTCACCCTGCATGGGGCGCCACACAGGGTTAATCAGGCCCTGACAGGAGCAGTTGCGAAAATATTGAAAATCCCACCACTCATTTAAATGAAAGTAGATGGGGAAAATAGGTGCAAAAACATTTTTTCTGCTCGCATGTGCTCGCATCAGGGTAGTGTTGTAGTCGAGTCCACCTAAAGCGAGTCCAAGTCAAGTCCAAGTCATATGGGGTTCGAGTCCGAGTCGAGTCCGAGTCAAGAGCCCCTGGGAGGGGGCCGAGTCCGAGTCGAGTCCGAGACCAATGGGAGGCGAGTCCGAGTCGAGTCCGAGACCAATGGTAGGCGAGACCGAGCCGAGTCCAGTTTTCTTTTTTTTCCTTTTTTTTTTTTTGATAGGTAGGCTGCATAAAACAATATATATATATTTTTTTTCGGACACACACACACACACACACACACACACACACACACACACACACACACCCACACACAAACAATGCAATAATTCCCCGTTCATGTGCATGCACCTGTCTGGTGTTTCCTACCAATACCTTTCAAATGAATGGCTTGTCTTCAAATTAAATCAATAGGTCTCCCCAAATTACCTTTGGTTGCTGTCAATGCTGTGGTTTAGGTTTGAGGGAGTTTTTTGGAGACGTAGTTTTTTCCCATACCAATTTTCTGTCTAAGAACTAGACATTTGAGTTGCTACAATTACATTTTCTCCCAGGCAGAGAACAAGTACTTTAGTGTACAAATAAGACTTGGCATATACTGCAGTACAATATCCCAAATCACAGATGATAATTAGGCCTATCCAGTCTAATATCATGATATGGATATAATATTGATGCCCATGCACCAAAAGGCCAAGTGATAACAAAAATAATATTATTTAAAACATAATTATGTCTACTACTGTAATCTATAACATTTTTAAACATTGCTGTTTAGTTGCATTGAAATAGAGCATGCATGATTTTAGCAAAACATTTTTCAAACAAACTTATCTTAATATTTTATTTTGACTAAAAGCTAAAATAAATAAATAAGGTTTTCCCATTCAAACACATAGCAGTATGTGCCTGTCTGCATTTCATTGTTTAAGGTGAGAAATGTAGGCTACCCTATGTCATTAGTCTGATGCCTTTCAAGTACAAGGCAAAACAATACCCCATGTCACTGCTTCAAGTTGTTTTGATTTGTTTTAACCTCTCTACAGGGACTTACAACGTTACACTTCTCTCTGTTGATCAGTGCACTTTAAAACTTTCGGACGAGGCTTGCTTAACGAGTAATAGACTACACCTGGAAATACAAAAAGACGTAAATTCTTAATCCAGCTGTGCGGGTGGATTAAACTACACAACACATGATCACAAAGGCTTGTGTTTGGAAGCTGTTAGGACTTATTTATTTGGGGACACAAGGATATCCTGCAGGTAAGAGGAAAGTGGACTGTTGTGCTGTTGTCTGTTTGGCGAAAAAAATAACTTCTGGGAAGATTAGATGCTTGCTGCTGTGCAGAGCGGGGCTCTGTGTGTGTGCCTGTGTGTGTGCTACTACTGTGTGCCTATCAGATGCGCGTCAGAATGCTCTGTTACTTAACAAGGCAGCTCTCTTAATGTTAACGTGAATGCGCTCCTCATATGGATATAACATTTATTCCATTGCATTGTAGTGACTTGACTCGAGTGGACTCGGTGGGGGGCGAGTCCAAGTCAAATTAGACCGAGACCGAGACGAGTCCAAGTCAAATTAAGGGCGAGACCGAGACGAGACCGAGTCAGTGAAAATTTGGACTCGAGTCCTGACTCGAGACGAGTCATTGACTCGAGTACTACAACACTACATCAGGGCTGTTCTGATGCAAATCCCTGGGCTGAAAATGAGTCTCACTCCGACCATGAGCAGGCCGCTTCTTATCTTGTGGCATTCTGCATAATGGGAACTTTCATTTTTGGTACTTTAAGTACCAGTACATTTTGATGCTGCATACTTTGTACTTTTACTCAAGTACATTTTGAAATCCCAGACTTTTACTTGTAACAGAGTTTTTCTGCATTGCAGTGTTGATACTTTTACTTACTTAAGCAAAACATTTGAGTACTTTTTCCACCACTGCATGGGGGCTGTGATCGTGTGGCCAACGCGTAGGGGGAAAACCCAGGGTTTCATTGTATAACCTCAGCCAGTCACTTCCTCCCCAGCTCCTCATGCATGCAAGGCGGTGGAGACAGTGATGTACTTTCTCTCCCCTCCTTCACTCACCCACACACCCAGCCACTCACTCACCCACCCTCTGTTTCAAAAAAATAAATAACAAAATAGGTGGGCCCCAAAGAATAGAGATCAACTTAAATAACTAACCACAATGCTGAACTAAACAACACAACTGATCTAACCAGAATGGTAGGTGAGGGGAACATATAGTGACCGGTCGAACCACTGTAAACAAGAGGGGGGAATACAGACAAAGACTCCTAATAAACAATACAAATAACCCCTGTATCCACCCCAGTGCAGAGAGAGTGGCACAGTCCAGTTGTCCCCATCATAGCTGCCAAATATGGATCAGCTGGTCCCATTCTCTGGCCAGCCAATCACGTCCATTCTCCTTCCCCCAGAACTGGTGAAAACTCAGTCAAAATCCAATGCAAATGCATACAATAAACTGTTAATTCAAGGTTGTCAGTGGTTATATCACTTTGTTTTTGGAGCTGTGTGGAACACAAGCTCCCTATACGTGGCCGTGTGTGTGGCCGTGTCTGTGTGTCTGTCTGTCTGTCTGTCTGTCTGTAGCCTACAGGACCTTTTGTGACCACACGAGGGCGCTGTTGTACAGGCCAGGCCCCACACACACACACACACACACACACACACACACACACACACACACACACACAGCTCCACTTCGAACAGAGGTTCGATTTTTTTATATATATATATATGTGGCGGAGAGAGTCGCAGCCCCAGCCTGAAGCCTCAAAAGTCTAGGATCTGCTCTCGTTCCATAGGGATATCCCTTTGGAGTAATGGTTAAGATATTGGAATTTCATGCGGGAGACCCGGTTTCAAAGCTGGGTGGGGAGGTTCGGATCACCTCCGTTACATTGGTGCCGTGACCCGGATCCGGGCTTCCCCGTAGGAAGAGGTCAAAGGGGGGTGAGTGTGGTGGAGAGAGTCGCAGCCCCAGCCTGAAGCCTCAAAAGTCTAATATCTGCTCTCGTTCCATTGAGATAACCCTTTGGAGTAATGGTTAAGATATTGGACTTTCACGGGAGAGACCCGGTTCAAAGCCGGGTGGGGAGGTTCGGATCACCTCCGTTACATATATATATATATATATATATTATATTTATATAGGCCTATATATATTTACCCGTACTATTGTGAAAAAAAAACATCACAAGGATGCAACTGAGACGTATCATCAGTGATGTAGCCTGGGGTCGACGGGTGTTTCGGGTCTCGCAACATCATACACCCTCGCCCAGGTGACCCAGCCGGGGTTGATCAAGTCCCGACTTACGTCCCAGTAGCTATCCACGATCAGTCCTATTAGGGAAAGACAGGGTCACTCAATGTGCTGCACCGGAACTACTCTGCCGGGATTGGGGGTACTATTCTGGCGCGTGGAAGAACTAGGCTCTATGGGTTGACTCCTGGCCGGGCTCCTCCTACGTCTCACCAGGTCCTCTCCTGCTCTCACCAGGTTCAGAACATGTGCGTTGCGTGACTACATCAATGAAATAATTAAGAAATAGAAAAGGCACCGCTCAGCCCTCACAAGTACACACCTTTGAATAGAAGGCCACCTGCACACATGTAAGGGCACGTGCACACACAGTGCATGTTTGAATGGAAGGACAGTACATGATTGGAAAGCTTGAATTATCCTCTTTCTATCTGCAAAGTGTTTGATCATAAAAATACACTGTAGACATGTTATGAGCTACTTTCTGTCAATACATTCTGTGCAGTGTTGGAGTTTGGAATCATGTCTCTTTAAAGGGGAAGACCACCCATTTTCAATATTGAACTGTGTCATTAATATACCTTAGAGGAGTTGTGTGGAAATAGAAAAAAAGTTCCCCCCCTTCTGTGTTGCCTAGAACTGGAGGATTGATTTTGGGGTTTGTATTGTAAAGTACAATTTGATGACATCACACATTGTACTTTACAATACAAACCCCAAAATCAATCCTCCAGTTCTAGGCAACACAGAAGGGGGGGAACTTTTTTTCTATTTCCACACAACTCCTCTAAGGTATATTAATGACACAGTTCAATGGGTGGTCCTCCCCTTTAACCGTAGCAACCTTTTTCTAGAGCAAACATTCAGCCACAATTAGCCGATCTACGTAAGCTCACAACCTTGTGTTATGAGCTTGTAGATGTAGATTATTTTAAAACTTTTAATGACAGATTGGTCTGTTGAGCTATTGTAGACTACTTTAGTCTCCACTAGGTGGCAGCAGAGTCTTCTTTATGCCAGGTGGTAGCAGCGCCATCTCTCTCTGTCAGATGGAAACCTCGTATTATGCCTGAAAGGTTACTTTTCACCATTCACCATTGCTGAATAAAAAGTAGCAAAATGTGTTTTGCAGTGTGTAGATCGGCTATTGCTGCTTTACAATGTGGTTGTTGTTGATGAGGACAATAGAGAAGTGGCCATTTTAGAAGTATAGGTTGTACAGACCAGGCCTGGAATTTCATCATTTTAGGGGTTTAGGTGTTGTCCATTTTTTGAGGGCATAAAGGCCAAATGTTAGGGAAAGAAGGCCATCAAATAAAACAAGATTTTAGTCCATTGAAATGATTAATTGAATTTGAGGGTTAAGGATGATTTTAAATGTAATTTGTACACAGCATATACTGACACAATACACCTGGTTTGTTCTTTTATGTTAACTCAACCTTAAGACACACCTGAGTCCGATTCTATCAATGTCTTCTAATTTCCTTAAATATGTTGCTAGTGCATGGTTCTCAAACCTTTTCATGCCAAGGACGCCCAAACACAATAGTTCGTCCTGTAGTCTCCAGGGACCTTCAGAAGAATTTGAGTTAAAAATGTTTATCTGCAGTTTAAATATAGCCATTGGAGTTAAACTGTACATCTCAGATCATCAGATAGGACGGGTCTTGGATTGACAGTGTTGGGGTCCAGAATTAAAGGAAAGCAATTGTCCCTCATTTTTTGCCAGAGTCTGCAGGCCACAAAGTGATGCAGCTTATTAACCTGCATAGCAGAATTGAAACTCTGCTTCATTGTGTTCTGGGTCTGGACCTTAAAGGGCAACTTGTTACTTGTTTTAAAACTAAAAGATGAGTATTAAAATGTATTCATTTACTACTTTGTTTTAGCAATTTTAGTATTTTGATTTCATTTGGTGGGGGCATGCGTACAAGTGGCTAAATATGTCTTTTTAGACAGAATAAGCCAGCAATTTCTTTGTTACTTTTTACACCAGCCCCCATGAGTCACATCTGACCATGAAAGATTGCAGTGCATCTTGGGAATGGGCTTATTGTTTTTCAAAAGACATATTTAGCCACTTGCATGCATGCCCCCAACCTGGGGGCTTGCATGCAAATCAAAATCGTTAAAATCACTAAAACAATAGAAAAAAGTTTAATGTGGAGAAGTAGTGACATGGAAAACCCTCGTTTATAAGACTCCGGTGTAAAAGTCTAGCGGAATTGAAACTCTCAGAAGACGGAAAATCAAAGGTAATACAAAGATTTATTTACAGTTGTAAAGACATATTTAGCCACTTGCATGCGTGCCCCCAACCTGCAGGGGGCAAAGCAAATCAAATCACTGCATGCGTTAAAATCACAAAAACAATAGAAAGAAGTAAATGTAAAGCTTTTAACACTCATCTTTTCTTTTCTCTAAAATGTGAACCCTTGTTGTAAAAAAAACAACATTGTCCTTTAATGTGGAGAAGTAGTGACAACAACACGTTCTGAAAACCCTCGTTTATAAGACTCCAGTGTAAAAGTCTAGCCGAATTGAAACTCTCAAATGATGGAAAATCAAAGGTAATACAAAGATGTATTTACAGTCTCACAACATCTTAGCAGAGCACACAGATAAACAGACTACTGCCAGCTAGATGTGTTGACCTGTGATTCTTGCATTCTGGGCCTATCTAAGCAGATAGCAGACTATGTCCCGTTTCTCAGTTCACAGCTTTTTTATTTTATTTCTCTTCATCAGTAGTCACGGCTTCCACCACCGCTGCTCCTCCCTCCGCCGCCACCACCGTAGCTCCTCTCCCCTCCGCCGCCATAACCTCGGTCTCCACCTCCACCATAGCTCCTCTCTCCACCTCCACCATAGCTCCTGTCGCGATCTCCACCTCCACCATAGCTCCTGTCACGATCTCCACCTCCACCATAGCTCCTGTCACGATCTCCACCTCCACCATAGCTCCTGTCACGGTCTCCACCTCCACCATAGCTCCTGTCGCCACCATAACTCCTGTCTCTACCGCCACCATAGCTCCTGTCCCCGCCTCCACCGTAGCTCCTGTCACTTCCGTATCCTCCACCACCTATGCAAATACAAGAGGGGGAAGTTAATACATTTAACATGCCATCAATTTGCCAGAGAATGAGAAAGCCTAATGAAATAGTTTTGGGTAAAATCAGGGGCGTTGCACCAAATTCTGGGCCCTGGGTATTGTGGGGCCCCCATGAATGTTCTTCATAGGGGAGGGGGTTTACTATACAAGTGAGCTTGTAGATCTGCTATTTTTCAATAGCTAAAGTATAAAATAATGAAGGCCCCTCCACCTTGGGCACTAGTAACTCAGTCCCACTTTTCTCCTCCCCTTGTGCCTGCCCTGGCAGAGTAAAATAATACTACTACTACTACTACTACTACCAGGGACATGCTGGGCCCCTGATTCAGCCTGGGAAAAAGAGTTGGAGAGGCCCTCATTGCGCACTATAGAGAGAGATCTCTCTCTATAGCGAGATCTCTCTCTAGAGAGATCTCTCTCTATAGCGCTGCTGCTACTCAAAGATTTACCATTTCAGATCATGACAAGTGACAAGCCAGTGGGCCAATTACATGAGTTATATTTCGTCGTTGTCGGGTGGAAACCTTTTATGTCCAAAACCGTTTGTTTTGTATTTATCATTTTAAAAATGATTTAAACTAGTGAAAACAGCCGATCTACAAGCACACAACGAGCGAGGCGTTGTGTGCTTGTAGATCGGCTGTTTTCACTGCTTTTGTGCAACGGCCTTGTATGAAGCAGGGCTTTGCTTTGATAAAAAAATTTATACATTTGAAACTTGGAGATACGAGGTTTCTGCCCAACTTTTTTCCTAATGGCCGGCCTGGACAGGCTGGGAATGAACCGGCTGTACGGGAGTTGTCCCGCTTTTCCCAATGGCCAGCACGTCCCTGACTATACGGGTAATAATAATAATACTAATAATAATAATAATAAACCTCTACCTCTTCCGCCACCTCCCCTTGAGCCTCCACGTCCGGGCCGTCCGTTCCCGGCGTCATCCACACGGATCGTCCTGCCATCCAGATCCTGAATTGATATGGATAAATTATAACAGTTAGCCATTGTCAGTTGTGTTCAGTGCAGTACCGTGTTGCACCAACCAGGCCACCATGTGCCTTACAAAATGGCTGCCAACAAGCCATCCGTGACAGTCGGTGGTGAAAAAAGTACACACGTTTTACTTAAAAGTACAACAGTACTGGTATAACAATTTACCAAAAGTTTTATTAATAATCTTTTAGCTCACAATGCGATGCATTTGAGCTTGAAGATCAACTACTCTAAAGGATTGAAGTGGGTAATGTTTTGTGATAATAATCTAAAAGGTCTAGTATAATAATCTAAAAACTAGTAGTAGGCTAACAAATGTATTAAAAAAAAATAGACAAAAGTTGTACTAAAGTACAGTACTTGAGTAAATGTTACTTTACATCACTGGTGACACAATGTCATCAACTCACCTTTCCATTCATTGCTTCCAAAGCGTCCTTTGCATCGTCTGCGTTGTCGTACTTCACAAAGCCGAATCCACGAGACCTGCCCGTCTCTCTGTCTCTGATGACATCAACTGTAGACACAAATCAATCATTAAAAACAGGGGAAAAAAAGTGAATACAATGAAGAGGCAATTACACAATGAATGTGAATGAATGTAAATGTTGCTCATAATGGATTGCAGGTTGTGTACCTTTGGAAATGCTTCCGTATTTGGAGAACGCTCTCTCCAACGAGTCCTCCTCGGTGTCGAAGCTCAGCCCACCGACGAACAGCTTACCCTCGTCTGAGCGGTCCGACATGCTTGGTCTGAAGAGAACACAAAAGATTGTTTTAATTCTAGCAAGAAAAATGTGCTTTACATCAGTGGTTCTCAACCTTTTCATGCTGTGACCCCCCAAATAATCATGTTTTAACTGGGGACCCCACCCCCACCCTGACAAGCACTAAGAGTTAACTTGAGGCATTAGATTTTGTATAACACGGTTCTATTGTGAAAATAGCAAATCTACATGCTCACAGCGCCTCACGTTGCGAGGCGTTGTGAGCATGTAGATCGGCTATTTTCACAAGTTCTGCATCTAATATTTGTCAATTTGGCCAATGTTTAAATTTGTCATTTTAGGGGTATTAACACGTCCTTAGATGTAAAATGTGCATAGCCTCTAAACTTTATGTTGGTTTGTTTACAGTTGAGTGAGAAAACAATGTCGCACTTTAAGTTAATCATCATGGGGACCCTCCCCAAAATAATTTGAGGACCGCCCTGGGGGTCCCGACCCACAGGTTGAGAACCACTGGTTTACATAAGCGGATCTGTTGCATAACCGTAACTTTATATAAAGCAACACCGTTTAAGTTTTGAATATTCCAAATACTTCTAAGGTTTTTTGAAAAAAGAAAAAAAAAATCCCATCTCAAAATATTTAGTTCCAGGGACCCCCCAGAAGATTTACAAATGTTTGCTTAAAAAATACATGCACACATTTTCAAAAATAGCAGATCTACAAGCTTGCAGCACTAAGCTTGTATATTACTATCTATGCTAAAGTATACAATAATTCCAGGCCCCCTCCACCCCTGGCCAACCAGCTATTGTTTGCCTTCCCTAAACTTATTTGTCTTTTATTTTACTATTTTGAAAAACATGTTGAAAAATTGTAGCCGATCTGCATCGACACATTGTGAGCTTTTAGATCAGATATTTGAACTGTTTAAATGTGTTTTTAAACACATTTAAACGAAAAAATGGCAAAGATAAGGCATGTGGAAGGCATGGGCGAAAATAGGGCCCAATACATACTAAGAATGTTTGTTTTGCTTCCACAAAGCAGGTTAAATAGGCTGTTTTATGTTCAATTTGAAACAAGGGTTCACATTTCAGATTGTAATTTAAAGAAATTAAAAGGTGAGTGTTAAAATGTTTTCATTTAATTTCAGTCTGGTCGAATCTCTGTTCGAATGCAGCGACGGTTGGGGCAACGTTCGACCAGAGGGGCCGCTAATGCTGCCATTCCGGCTGCAACTTCCAGGCTCGTAAACATTACCGGCTGACAAAACTAGCGATTTTAACGGATTGTTTCGTGCCCTGGTTCATGTTTTATTGACCCTGGCTAGGTTATCACAGTCTGGGAGCTCGGAACTACCTTTACTTTGTGGATACCATTTCGGGAAGAGTGTTTTCTACCTCAACCTTTATAGGACCTCGTCTCGGAGCACAACAGTATGCAGCGACGGGTGAGGTTCTATATGGGGCTAGCATGCAAGTGGCTAAGTATGTCTTTTTACACACAATAAGCCCATTCTTCCCAAGATGAAAAGTAATCTTTCATGGGCAGATGTGACATATGGGGGCTAGTAGTGTTACTGTAAATAGTAATAAAGGAATCTCCGGCTTATTGTGTCTAAAAATACATCTTTAGCTACTTGTACGCATGCCCCACTCACTGAAATCAAAATCGCTAAATCTGCTAACACAATAGAACAAAGTAAATGAAAACATTTTAACACTCACCTCTTCTTTTCTCTAATTACAATCTAAAATATGAACCCTTTTTGTAAAAAAAAAAGTTGTCCTTTAAGCAGGTGAAATGCATCACACAACATACATTTTAGAAAGCAGAAATAATTACCTTTAGTTTGTTGATCAAGTCTTGCTGCACGAGTCTTCAAGTGAGAGGGAAGTTGGAACTGTGAGGAATCAGGAAGTAGAAGTGTGTGCTCAGATGTTGACTGTGACCAGTTTAAATACGCCTCAGTGGGAGGAGCCAGCCTGAATGGGAGGGGTCAGCACAGTCTCTTTTTAACCTTTTTTTAACTATATTTTCAAATATGGAGTAAGCTTACATTTTGTTTCTCAAACGTATGTCAACATACTGTACAATGGAATGCAAAAACACAACATGGAACATTTATGCATTGACTAAATGTTAAATGATAGTATGTTTTCCCCCCAAAAAAGATAATGTCATTCAAAACAAATTGTTGTTAATCTGGGTACAGATTGTAATGAATGAATGGCAATGTCCACACAAGAGGTATAATCCAAATAGAAGTAGGCTTTACTTAAACGTTAGGCAGAGCAGCAGTATCAACAACAGACGTAGTACCAGCGTAGTACAGAGTGGCGCGTAATGCATAGGAGTGTACAACTTACGTCCTGACGTAATCACTATGAACGGACCTGCTTTGCGGCAGTGTCGTGATGTTCTTAAAGGCACACTCACTATATATATGTATATAGCATAATATGACACAGATCAAGCCTGGTGCTAGCCTAGGATTAAGTGACTGAGATACAGGTAGAGTGCAGTTGGGTATCATTTTGCCTTCTTCTGCTTGTATTCAAGTAAACGATGATTGATTGCTTGATTGATGGATTGGTTGATTGATTGATTGATACATTTTCCCTATATATATATATAAAAATGTTTGTACCTTACATGTTCCTCTTTCCTCTTCGCAAGGGTCATCATGCACATAATATCAAACCCATTAGCTATATATTTTTTCTCTCAGCCTATAAGCTGTGACACCATATATATTTTAAAGAGCTTTTTGATACGATTCACAATATGGAAGCAGGTTGGACTCTCAGATAAAACAGAATAAGAACTCAACGGGTTAAAGTGATCCAATAGCCATGGGGTCTTCAACGTTTTCAGTCCAAAGAACCCTTGGTTGAGAGAGAGATGAAGCAGGGACCCCCCACAACCTTTTCATGGATTCCATATAGTTTCATTGTTTGACAGCACAATCATCAGTGTATTTTGGATTCTTGTCAATTTGTGTTTTCAGATATTTAACCACTTGAACCATCAATACTTAAAGGAGCTATAGTCAACTTTTTCTTGAAAAACGGATGCTAAAATAAAAATAATGTTTCGAAAATATTTTATAAAAAAATAAGCTTCATATATGTGTTTCAATAAAAAAATGACCACAAAAAGCGGAAAAATAATGATAACATAATCATTTTGGTCCTTTGTTTACATTTACAGGGTCCGAAAAATGTAAACAAAGGGCCAAAATGATTATTTTATCTTTATTTTTCCGCTTTTTGTGGTCATTTTTTAATTGAAACACATATATGAAGCTTATTTTTTTATAAAATATTTTCGAAACATTATTTTTATTTTAGCATCCGTTTTTCAAGAAAAAGTTGACTATAGCTCCTTTAATAAACTTGACCTTTCACTCTGTACTCAGTCTGCTCTTTTTCCCCTCTACACCAAACCTCTTTGCCAAAAATAGCGATCTACAAGCTCACAACGCCTCGCAGTGCGAGGCGTTGTGAGCTTGTAGATCGGCTATTTTTGGCTAAAGTTCTCAGAATAATATGGATGCTAGGTTTCAAGTGGTTAAATATAAAAAAGGAGAAAAAGGTTTCTATAACACAAAGATTTGGAGGACCCCCTGTTGTAACTCTGAGGACCCCCCTTGCGATAGCCTATTCTTAACCATTTAAAACCGGGAAAGATTGTAGTGCTGACTATTCAACAATAGCAGATCTACAAGCTCACAGCACGTCACATTATTATTATTATTATTATTTAATCCCCCAGCCATGATGAGCAAGCTGACACAGTATATGTCAAGCAGGGTCTCTCCTTTACTTCAGCCTAATATAATCTGTACACCAACTTGGCTAACGAGCGCATTTGGAACTATTTTCAGGATCTGTTAGATCCTGAAAATAGCTTTGTTTAAGTGATATTGTGAACAGAAGCCTATCATATTTCACATGCATTTCCCGTAATTGTAGATTATTAGTAGACCAAGGATAGAGCCATGGATGTAGAAACACTTGGCTTAGCGTTTTTCCCCCCACACTCCAGAACAAAAGACACACTAAGATGAAGTTCACTGGAGATTTGAGGCCTGGTCTATAGAACGATGGCCCTGCTGGATTTGAATTTCACAGTCAAAGGTGTTTGTGTGAATGCAAAAACGCCTCACGGACAACAGGGCTTTAAATGTGAATGAAAGTCATTAACACATTAAATGTGTAGTTTGGGCCTGGGGGGTGTTGGGTCTGACTCTTTGGGTGACCAGACGTCCCAGTTTGGCCGGGACTGTCCTGGTTTCAAGGCGGGGGCCCTGAGACAAATATCTCTAAAATCTGCAACATGCAGCCTAGTTGTATCTGAATTGGAATAGGGAGGCTTTTAGTTTGGTCTTAAAGGCCCTTTTTTCACAACATGGGTTCATATTTTAGATTCTAATTAGAGAACTTTTTTTTTTAAATTTCATTTACTGCTTTCTGTCGTTTTAGTGATTTAAATTATGTTGATTTCAGTGGGTGGGGGCTAAATATGTATTTTTTACACACAATACGCCCATTCCCAAGATGTACCACAATCTTTCATGGGCAGATGTGACGTATGGGGGCTAGCAGTGTTACTGTAAAGATATATGTGGCTTAAAGTGTCTAAAAATGCATATGCATTTAGTCCCAATGAAATCAAAATCGCTAAAATGGCTAAAACAAAAGAAAGCAGTAAATTAAAACATTTTCACACTCATCGTTTCTTTTCTTTAATTACAATACAATATGAACCCTTGAAACCATTTACAATACAATAAGAACAATCTAATCAACTATCCTTTACTTTAGCCTATAGATTCTGTTCTCAAAATAATGACAAAGGGTCGGTCATTTTAGTTTTGGTCATATTTGTGTCATCTGAAATGTTTTAGTTTTAGTCTAGTTTTGGTCAACTAAATGTAGGCCTACAGTTGATTTTGTCTGCAAAAATGTATCTTGGTGGGCCTCGGTCATTCGGTGGCATCATAATGACAGACGTTACACGTGGTTGCATGCTGAAAATAGACAATCTACAAGCTCACAACTCGTCGCAGCTCAGCGAGTTGTTTTCACAGTTTTGAAATAACATTCAATACGATTTGGAAACAGCAAATCTACAAGCTCACAACGACTTGCAGTATGACATGTTGTGAACTCAGCTTTTTTGAACCACTGAAGTATAGACTTAAAGTTGTTAAACTTCCCCAGTTTGCTGGGGACCCCTGGAACGCCCCCAAGGGGTCCTTGGGAGGCCCTATAGACCCCACATTGGAGCCTAGTTTTGAAATCTATGATCTTGAAACACTTACATGGTTATGTCTTAACCCTTGGTTGTGAATCAATAGCAAAACATAATCGATCTACAAGCACACAACACATTTTAAGCTTGTACAGAAATTGACCTTCAGGAACAAGAACGTGAGGAAGTGTGTAAAAAGGAACAACAGTGTTTGTTTTGTCTTATAAAATGGTCAATCTGTTACCCTGATAAAACCACGACGTCCCTCTTATTGGAGTTGTATTTAATCAGTCTAGTGTCATAATTTAGTAACATGTTTCTGTGTTCCAATGTGTAGAGTGGCCTTCTAGGAAGCTTATCGTTAGGCCTAAACCAGAGGTCTTCAACAGGGGGTCTGGGACCCCTAATAGGGGTCCTTAGAGTTACTACAGTGGATCCTCCAAATCTTTGTGTGATAGAAACTTTTTTCTCCTTTTTTATATATTAACCACTTGAACAGTGGTGTTCTGAGATTCTGAGAACTTTAGACAAAAATAGCAGATCGGCTATTTTCGGCAAAGAGCTTTAGTGTAGAGGGGAAAAAGAGCAGACTAAGTACAGAGTGAAATGTCAAGTTTATCAAGTATTGACGGTTCAAGTGGTTAAATATCTGAAAACACAAATTGACATGAATCCAAACTACACTACACTACACATTTTGGGCGGTCCCCAGATGGTTAGCAACAGTAAACAAACCAAGGTACAGTTTACGTGTATCGAGAGGCAGAAATTGTGAAAATAGCCAATCTACATGCTCACAAGCATGTAGATCTGCTATTTTCACAATAGAAGCGTGTTATACAAAATGTATAACTCTTAGTGCTTGTCAATGTGGGGGGTCCCCAGTTCAAATATGATTATTTTGGGGGTCGCAGCCTGAAAAGGTTTAGAACCACTGCCTTAGATAACATTCAATGGTGTTCAAGCTTTGCATTTACAGACGACAAGATGAAGTTTAATGTGAATTTGAGGCCTGGCCCAGAACGACGGCCTTGGTGTTCACACTTCACAGTCAAACGGGCTGGTGTGTGAATGCAATCATCCTCACAGACAAAGCGACTCACATTTGATTCATTCAAATGTGAATGGCAGTCATTAACACATGCAATGGAGTTTCACCTCATTCAGCTCCACCCTGACGGGGGGAGACATTGTTCCATTGTGTTGAACTCTGAAGATGCTTCAGATAGTGAGACAATGACAAGTATCTGTTGGTACGGTAGAACTATGGGAGAGGTGAGAAACAAGCTATGAAACTTGAGGAAACGTGCCCCCCCCCCCCCCCCCCCCCAACACACACACACACACACACACACACCACCATTTAATTAAGTGTTATTGCAAATTGAATCAGCATGTCTAGCCTATAGGCAGGGGCTATGTGTGTGTGTGTGTGTGTGTGTGTGCGCGCGCGCGTGCGTGCATGCGTCTGTGTGTCTTCAAATACTCTCTCATTTTCATTCATAATTTCATAATTCAAAGGGCTTTATTGGCATGAGAAAACATGTTTAAATTGCCAAAGCAGAAGTGTACACACAATACCTTAACTTTGGGCCTAAATAGTATGATACAAAAACACTTTGCTGTGTGTGTGTGTGTGTGTGTGTGTGTGTGTGTGTGTGTGTGTGTGTGTGTGTGTGTGTGTGTGTGTGTGTGTGTGTGTGTGTGTGTGTGTGTGTGTGTGTGCGTGCGTGTGTGTACTATAGTCATAAAACGTCATTCTATTGCATTAAGTTATAGCATAAACACAACATTCCAATTAATGACTTTTTGACCAAATGTCAGATCAATACCAGTTTTAAAACATTTTTTTTGCCAATTGTCCAATCAATACTAGTCTTAAAAAAACATAATTCTGACTTATTTTATGCCAATTGTCAGATATACATTTTGACAGGTTCTCAATGTAATTTAAACTCTAAAACCAATATGCAGGATTAGTCTGAATATCAATCATGTCAGACAGCAATAAGATACAATACAAATTCTCTCTCTAATAATAATAAATAACTAGAAATACTGTTCCTTCGAAACAGTGTGGGCTCGATTCCAACCCAACAAATAGGATACTTTAAGGTACTGTAAGGTACAGTACCCTACAGTATTGTACTGTACCTTACTATACTGTACTGCACCTTACTGTACTGTACTGTACTGTAACTTACTGTACTTTACTGTACTCTACTGTACTTTACCTTACTGTACTTTACTGTACTCTACTGTAACTTACTGTACTTTACTGTACTCTACTGTACCTTACTGTACTGTACTGTACTTTACTGTACTCTACTGTACCTTACTGTACTCTACTGTACCTTACTGTACTGTACCTTACTGTACTATACTATACTGTACTCTACTGTACCGTACTGTACCTTACTGTACTGTACTCTACTGTACCTTACTATACTGTACTTTACTGTACTCTACTGTACTTTACTGTACTCCACTGTACCTTACTGTACTTTATTGTACTTTACTGTACTTTATTGTACTTTACTGTACCTTACTGTACTTTACTGTACTCTACTGAACCTTACTGTACTTTTACTGTACTCTACTGAACCTTACTGTACATATTCTATGTGTTCTAGAGGTGTATATTGAGTGCATATACTGTAGGTTAACAATCCCAGATCACATCTGTCCTCCACTATGTCTATAACCAAGGCGTTCTTCTATGTGGCCACTCCAGACTGAGGAGTGGAGCATGACTTTTATTGTGTTTGTGGATCTGATTTGAAAATGCATTGGTTGTGATATCTCCCTGAAAACCAACAACAACCACTAATACGGCTGATTGTCCCTGCGGGTTCTAGGATATATACTGTAAATCCCATTGCCCGGGATCCTAAAACCTTATTCTTTTTAAGTAACATTTCTAAAACACTACAAAACATGTCTCAAAGACAAATACAAGCAAACGTCTCCACAGTAACACAGTAACAGTTGTTTGTGTGTGTGTGTGTGTGTGTGTGTGTGTGTGTGTGTGTGTGTGTGTGTGTGTGTGTGTGTGTGTGTGTGTGTGTGTGTGTGTGCGTGCGTGCGTGCGTGCGTGCGTGCGTGCGTGCGTGCGTGCGTGCGTGCGTGCGTGCGTGCGTGCGTGCGTGCGTGCGTGTGCACATTGTAGATCAACTTCATAGCAGTATTAAGTGGTCCATCTATGTTTTTTATTAATAATAAAATCTGCAAAGTAACAAGTAACTGAGGCTGTCAAATGCTGTATTTATAGTAGAGTATATGTAACAAAAATGGAAAGTAGAGTAAAAGTACCTCAAAATTGTACTGTAGGTACAAGTACTTGTATATACTTGAGTAAATGTACTTGGTTACTTTGCAGCACCACAGAACAGCCAATGACAGACAGGCCTTTAATCACAGCTGTCTCAATCAGTAGAGTGGAGAGGGACATTTATAGATATTTGTAGTTTTAACTCAGAATATATACATCACAAAGCTTAGATATTTGGATCAAATCAGAGAGCAGACCTGTGTGAACGCAATGATATAGATAGCATATCTGAAGTGTGAACACTGCAGCCACAGCGCCTTAACATAAACATGGGTCTATTATCCTTCTCTCCACTCTGTCCCCACTCACTAAACCCATTGGAAATGCATTGGGTGCTTAAAGTTAAACATTTTTATTTTTTTATATTTATACTACAAAACATTTCAAAACCAAGAATACAAGCACACGTGTCCTCAGTAAGCTGAACACATAAAAATGTGAATGGTGTTGAAAGGTGTAAGCGTTTAAGAGATGAAGCGCGCCAAAGTTTTGAGGAGATACTGACTAGTATATAAATATAGAAATAAACTAGAACTAGAAATACTGTTCCTTCGAAACAGTGTGGGCTCGATTCCAACCCAACAAATAGGATACTTTAAGGTACTGTAAGGTACAGTACCCTACAGTATTGTACTGTACCTTACTATACTGTACTGCACCTTACTGTACTGTACTGTACTGTACTGTAACTTACTGTACTTTACTGTACTCTACTGTAACTTACTGTACTTTACTGTACTCTACTGTACCTTACTGTACTGTACTTTACTGTACTCTACTGTACCTTACTGTACTGTACTGTACCTTACTGTACTGTACCTTACTGTACTGTACTTAACTGTAGTCTACTGTACCTTACTGTACTATACTGTACTGTACTCTACTATGCCGTACTATAACTTACTGTACTGTACCTTACTATACTGTACTTTACTGTACTCTACTGTACCTTACTGTACTCTACTGTACTTTACTGTACTCTACTGTACCTTACTGTACTGTATTGCACTTTACTGTACTGTACTTTACTGTACACTACTGTATCTTGCTGTACCTTACTGTGCTGTACGTTACTGTACTTTACTGTACTTTACTGTACACTACTGTACTGTACTGTACCTTACAGTACTGTACTTTACTGTACTCTGCTGTACCTTACTGTACTTTACTGTACTCTACTGTAACTTACTGTACCTTACTGTACTGTACCTTACTGTACTGTACTTTACTGTACTCTACTGTACCTTACTGTACTATACTGTACTGTACTCTACTGTGCCGTACTGTACCTTACTGTACTGTACTCTACTGTACCTTACTTTACTGTACTCTACTGTACCTTACTGTACTCTACTGTACTTTACTGTACTCTACTGTACCTTACTGTACTGTATTGTACTTTACTGTACCTTACTGTACTGTACTCTACTGTACCTTTCTGTACTGTACCTTTCTGTACCTTACTGTACTTTACTGTACTCTACTGAACCTTACTGTACTTTTACTGTACTCTACTGAACCTTACTGTACTGTACATATTCTATGTGTTCTAGATCTACATTTTTGATTCTGTGTTTGGGAACCAGCAACTGTCAAATGGACTCCAACTGTAGTGGAGTATATTGAGTGCATATACTGTAGGCTAACAATCCCAGATCACATCTGTCCTCCACTATGTCTATAACCAAGGCGTTCTTCTATGTGGCCACTCCAGACTGAGGAGTGGAGCATGGCTTTTATTGTGTTTGTGGATCTGACTTGGAAATGCATTGGTTTTGATATCTCCCTGACAACCAACAACAACCACTAATATGGCTGACTGTCCCTGCGGGCTCTAGGATATATGGCTATGGGATTTACATCCCATCGCCCGGACTTGATTCTTGATCACAGCTGTGTAATCAGTAGAGTGGAGAGGGACATTTATTTATAGTTTTAACTATAACTATAGTTTTATACATCACACAGCTTAGACATTTGGATCAAATCAGAGAGCAGACCTGTGTGAACGCAATGATATAGATAGCATATCTGAAGTGTGAACACTGCAGCCACAGCGCCTTAACATAAACATGGGTCTATTATCCTTCTCTCCACTCTACTAAACCCATTGGAAATGCATTGGGTGCTTAAAGTTAAACATTTTTATTTTTTTATATTTATACTACAAAACATTTCAAAACCAAAAGTACAAGCACACGTGTCCTCAGTAAGCTGAACACATAAAAATTTGAATGGTGTTGAAAGGTGTAAGCGTTTAAGAGATGAAGCGCGCCAAAGTTTTGAGGAGATACTGACTGACTGACTGACTGATAGATAAATAATGAAGATAACATACGTGTGCTCGCCTTCCAGGCGAGCCCACAAATACTGTTCCTTCGAAACAGTGTGGGCTCGATTCCAACCCAAAACAATAATAGTAAAAGTGTCAAGTTCCCAGGCAATGCTCTCTTTCATTTTACTGACGTAAAATGGTAATGCAAATACAATGTAGACAAGCAGTGTTATTACATGAACTTAAAGGACCAGGTCACCTTTGGGACAACCAGATCTTATTTTATTGTTGTGTGGGGACACGATCAACACAATGTTGAGTTATTTTTTGTGTTCAATCTGTGTTTTTAGATATTTTAGTATTTCAGTATGCTACAACTGGTCATATGATGCATTTTGCATCATATGATGCATGAGATGATGCAATATCATGCTACAAAGCATCATATGACCAGTTGTAGCATGCTGAAATAATAAAATATCTAAAAACACAGATTGAACACAAGAAATTACAGGATTGTGTTGATCGTGTCCCACACAACAATAAAATAAGATCTGGTTGTCCCAGAGGTGACCTGGTCCTTTAAAGGTATGGACAATTAAATCAAAATAAAATTAAAATATAATGTGGACGGGTAACCAACAACAAAAGTTCGAGACCAGTAGCATGTTGGGAACTGAAGTTATGGCTGTTTAAAGCCTGGGAAGAAAGATGGGGAACCTGTGTGTGTGTGTGTGTGTGTGTGTGTGTGTGTGTGTGTGTGTGTGTGTGTGTGTGTGTGTGTGTGTGTGTGTGTGTGTGTGTGTGTGTGTGTGTGTGTCTGTCCTAGGGGTCCCTGAACTACACTTTGCAAACCAGCAAACCACATCAAAGTAATAGTACGCAGATGGTCCTAATATTGACAAGCTTTTTAAAAACAGCAGATCTACAAGATCACAACATGTCGCAATGTCACATTGTAGATCAGCTTCTACGTGATTCATCTACCGTATGTTTTGTATTAATAATAAAATCTGCAAAGTAACAAGTAACTAAAGCTGCCAAATGCAATTGCAGTGGAGTATAAGTAACAAAAGTGTAAAGTAAAAGTTGGTATACAGTACGGGACATGCTGATCCAAATGCATATGGGATATACTAGGATTCAAATGCAGACAGGCTGAAATTCATGGCTTTTAAAGTGTTTGGGGTGTGGTTTTGCCAGGTGGGTCCACTTCGGTTGATCGTCTGATTTGGAAATGCATTGGTTGTGATATCTCCCTGACAACCAACAACAACCACACAGAGTGCCCCTGCGGGTTCTAGGATATATACTGTAAAGCCCATCGCCCGGGAACCTTATTCTTTTTAAGTTAAATTTCTAAAACACTACAAAACATGTGTCAAAGACAAATACAAGCAAACGTCTCCACAGTAACACAGTAACAGTTGTTTGTGTGTCAGTGTGTGTGTATGCGTGTGTGTGTGCGTGTGTGCGTGCGTGCGTGCGTGCGTGTTAATAATTGTGGGCTCGCCTGGAAGGCGAGCACACGTATGTTATCTTCATTATTTATTTCTATACTATACTAGTCAGTATCCTCAAAACTTTGGCGCGCTTCATCTCCTAAACGCTTACACCTTTCAACACCATTCAAATTTTTATGTGTTCAGCTTACTGAGGACAAGTGTGCGTGTATTTTTCTTTTTGAAATGTTTTGTAGTTTAATTATAAAAAAATTAAAATGTTTAACTTTAAGCACCCAATGCATTTCCAATGGGTTTAGCAGAGTGAGACAGAGGAAAGGGACCCATGTTTATATTAAGTCGCTGTGGCTGCAATATTCACACTTCAGATATGCTATTTATATCAATGCGTTCACACAGGTCTGCTGTCTGATTTGATCCAAATGTCTAAGCTGTGTGATATATAAAACTATAGTTATAGTTAAAACTATAAATAAATGTCCCTCTGCACTCTACTGATTGACACAGCTGTGATTAAAGGCTTGGCTGTCATTGGCTGTTCTGTGGTGATTTAGCCTTACATAAGTCGGCCCTGCAGTGACAATGCGAAAGTCTCGGCAGAGACGTCTTAAAGGGGAAGACCACCCATTTTCAATATTGAACTATGTCATTAATATACCTTAGAGGAGTTGTGTGGAAATAAAAAGAAAGTTCCCCATCTTCTGTGTTGCCTAGAACTGGAGGATTGATTTTGGGGTTTGTATTGCAAATTACAACTTGATGACATCACACATTGTACTTTACAATACAAACCCCAAAATCAATCCTCCAGTTCTAGGCAACACAGAAGAGGGACACACACACACACACACACACACACACACACACACACACACACACACACACACACACACACACACACACACACACACACACACACAGTCCCCGACTAAGGATTTGTATAGTCGACTATGATTTTAGTGTAATAGCGCAATAAGTGTAATAGTGTAATAGTGTAATAAGTGTAATAGTGTAATAGTGTAATAGTGCAATAGTGTAATAAGTGTAATAAGTGTAATAGTGTAATAAGTGTAATAGTGTAATAGTGTAATAAGTGTAATAGTGTAATAAGTGTAATAGTGTAATAGTGTAATAGGGCAATAAGTGTAATAGTGTAATAGTGTAATAAGTGTAATAGTGTAATAGTGTAATAATTGTAATAGTGTAATAGGGCAATAAGTGTAAAAGGGCAATAAGTGTAATAGTGTAATAGCACAATAAGTGTAATAGTGCAATATGTGTAATAGTGTAATAAGTGTAATAGTGTAATAGCGCAATAAGTGTAATAGTGTATTAAGTGTAATAGTGTAATAGCACAATAAGTGTAATAGTGTAATAAGTGTAATAGTGTAATAGTGTAATAAGTGTAATAGTGTAATAGCACAATACGTGTAATAGTGTAATAGTGTAATAAGTGTAATAGTGTAATAGCACAATAAGTGTAATAGTGTAATAAGTGTAATAGTGCAATAGTGTAATAGTGTAATAAGTGTAATAGTGTAATAAGTGTAATAGTGTAATAGTGTAATAGTATAATAAGTGTAATAGTGTAATAAGTGTAATAGTGTAATAGTGTAATAGTGTAATAGGGCAATAAGTGTAATAGTGTAATAGTGTAATAAGTGTAATAGTGTAATAATTGTAATAGTGTAATAGTGTAATAGTGTAATAGTGTAATAGGGCAATAAGTGTAAAAGGGCAATAAGTGTAATAGTGTAACCGCTGCCCCTTGTGACGTGGGTAGAGCTGCGAGGGCCCGGTCATCGCTGCTTGCAGCTTTAATTTTATTTTATTTTGATTTAATTGTCCATACCGTTAAAGGACCAGGTCACCTCTGGGACAACCAGATCTTATTTTATTGTTGTGTGGGACACGATCAACACAATCCTGAGTAATTTCTTGTGTTCAATCTTTGTTTTTAGATATTTTAGTATTTCAGCATGCTACAACTGGTCATATGATGCTTTGTAGCATGATATTGCATCATCTCATGCATCATATGATGCAAAATGCATCATATGACCAGTTGTAGCATACTGAAATACTAAAATATCTAAAAACACAGATTGAACACAAAAAATAACTCAACATTGTGTTGATCGTGTCCCACACAACAATAAAATAAGATCTGGTTGTCCCAAAGGTGACCTGGTCCTTTAAGTTCATGTAATAACACTGCTTGTCTACATTGTATTTGCATTACCATTTTACGTCAGTAAAATGAAAGAGAGCATTGCCTGGGAACTTGACACTTTTACTATTATTGTTTTGGGTTGGAATCGAGCCCACACTGTTTCGAAGGAACAGTATTTCTAGTTATTATTATTATTAATAATAAAATCTGCTAAATAAAAAGTAACTGAAGCTGTCAAATGCTGTATTTATAGTAGAGTATAAGTAACAAAAATGGAAATTAGAGTAAAAGTACCTAAAAATTGTACTGTAGGTACAAGTACTTGTTTGTATATACTTGAGTAAATGTACTTGGTTACTTTGCAGCACCACTAGCCTTAAATTAAGACGTCTCTGCCGAGACTTTCGCATTGTCACTGCAGGACCGACTTATGTAAGGCTACATCACCACAGAACAGCCAATGACAGCCAAGCCTTTAATCACAGCTGTGTCAATCAGTAGAGTGGAGAGGGACATTTATTTATAGTTTTAACTATAACTATAGTTTTATACATCACACAGCTTAGACATTTGGATCAAATCAGACAGCAGACCTGTGTGAACGCATTGATATAAATAGCATATCTGAAGTGTGAATATTGCAGCCACAGCGACTTAATATAAACATGGGTCCCTTTCCTCTGTCTCACTCTCTCCCCACTCACTAAACCCATTGGAAATGCATTGGGTGCTTAAAGTTAAACATTTTTATTTTTTTATAATTAAACTACAAAACATTTCAAAACCAAAAGTACAAGCACACGTGTCCTCAGTAAGCTGAACACATAAAAATTTGAATGGTGTTGAAAGGTGTAAGCGTTTAAGAGATGAAGCGCGCCAAAGTTTTGAGGAGATACTGACTGACTGACTGACTATAAATAATGAAGATAACATACGTGTGCTCGCCTTCCAGGCGAGCCCACAATAATGAAGATAACATACGTGTGCTCGCCTTCCAGGCGAGCCCACAATAATCTAATAAATAAAACTTTACAACATCAATATAGCAGCTCTATACCAGTTCTGATATAGCAGATATACAAGCTCACGGCTTGTAGATCTGCTATTTTCACATCATTTATCAGTGATCCTTATTAAATGCAATGGGTTTCCTCTAATCCTTTGAGTATGAATGTATCTTTATAATCACCAACAAACAACCATATTGGTCCTATATATTTGGGGACATATTCAAAGCTTTTCCACAAATGATCATGTAAGATTTGTCTAAATGAGTTAAAATTAGTTAAAATAGCCAATCTACAAGCTTACAGCACTTCAAAAGGCACGTTTCGCTTGTAGATCTGCATTTTTGCTAATTGTCATAATACAATGTTTTAACAGGCACATTAAAAGCATACTATCACAAATATGCAACTTATATGGCTGCATAATACCTAAACTACCTGTGTTGGAGCATTGTTGTCATGGCATGTGAAACACCAGTGATGCATTTTGCAAGACCATGAGCTATGCCAAGTTTTTTTTTATTATTATATATAATGCATTATTTAAAATGAGTTAATATTATGGTCCGGAGCAAATGGTATTTTGTAACACCACATGCATAATATACATTATTGCATCAGTGAGTGGCACTTGAAAACATAAAAATCACACCCGTGTGAACTGAGCGGTGGTCGTGTGGGGGGGGGGGGGGGGGGGGGGGGCTGTGTGTGTGGGGTGTGTGTGAGTGTGAGTGTGTGTGTGAGTGTGTGTGTGTGTGTGTGTGTCTGGCCTGGCCTGAACAACAGCGCCCCTCCCTTAACATGTGTGGTCAAAAAAGGTACTTCAGGCTACATACAGACACGCACACACACACACACGCACGCATACACACAAGCCACGTGTGTGTAACCACCGCTCAAAAAAAAGAAATAGAGGAGTTAACTAGCAATAATGCTTTGTCAGTGTGTGTGTGTGGGTACAAGTGGCTGCAGTCAATTCAATGGAGCTTTATTGGCATAAGAAAGCGGCTTCTCGGTGGGGGGGGGGGGGGTAACGCCCACACAGAAAGGTCTGCCTGTCCTCCCTTACGTCCTCAGATCACAATCGCACCGACCGTAGTTTTACGAACAGACAGTCAGTAATGGCGTAGACTGCAGTATAATGTATCTAGTCGATTTGGATGATATCTTCCATTAGTGGACATTTTATTGAGGGCTAATAATAGTTGGCGTATAGCCTACATGTGAACATGTTGTATGAGGCCCCACACCAAAACCGCTAGACAAGTTATTGTACAGAAATGGGCTATTAAACTCTAGACAAGTCAATTTGTTTGACATTTAAATCATTTTGTAATACATTTTATGTGGGGAAATGAAATCACAAATGTGTTGCAGTACGATCCATTTTTAATTTCAGTTCTTTCTTGTAGACTGCAAATTAAAAATAAATAAAGTATCACTGACATCAAAAGGCTATGCAGTATACCAGTTAGCCAGAATTAATTTAGTAGGACTGGATTCACATGAGGACAAGCTCTTTAAATAAATAGATGGGTGGCTCTTAAAAGAGCCGTTTTGGGGGTCAGACAGTGACGAATAGTTTATGCACGTTCTCCACGGATACGACGTGCCAGCTGGATGTCTTTGGGCATGATGGTCACCCTCTTGGCGTGGATGGCGCACAGGTTGGTGTCTTCAAACAGACCGACCAGATAAGCCTCGGCTGACTCCTGCAGAGCCATGACGGCGGAGCTCTGGAAGCGCAGGTCGGTCTTGAAGTCCTGGGCGATCTCCCTCACCAGGCGCTGGAAGGGCAGCTTGCGGATCAGCAGCTCGGTAGATTTCTGGTAACGACGGATCTCCCTCAGAGCAACTGTACCGGGACGGTAACGGTGAGGCTTCTTCACTCCACCGGTTGCCGGCGCGCTCTTACGAGCTGCCTTGGTGGCGAGCTGCTTCCTGGGGGCTTTGCCTCCGGTGGATTTACGGGCGGTCTGCTTGGTTCTGGCCATTTTCGTTCTTTTGCTTAAACAAAGAAGTTGTGATGAAACGAGCGCAAACTCTTTCTTTTTATCTCATCGGCTCTGAGACGCCGTCTTTCTCTGATTGGTCTGTGGTCAGGAACCTCCTTGTTTGGGAGGAACCAGAGTTTAGACTGGGAGGAGCCGACCACGCCACTAGTAGTGATTGGTGGGGAGCTCATACACACTCAGCCCGCGCACACACTCGTTTTTATGATTGGTGGGGCGCACACAGAGTCTGTCCCACCAATCACATAATAGTGTGTTACAAAGTCAAACGTATAAAATGGCTCGTGCTCCTCTCCTCCATCACATTTCTTTGAGCGAATACTCCAGAAATAAACCTACAAAATGAGCGGGCGAGAAGAGACCAGTGGCATATAGTCATTCAATCTCAGCCGCAATGGCCAATATGAGCACATAAATATGGGGATATGGTAAACTGTAAAACATTTGAAAGGTAGGTGAATAGATGATGATCCACTTGATGGGACGAAAGATAAATGAAGAGAATCCTTATGGTGTGTTTGTGTCTTTCTATTCCTTACTGTGTGTTATTCTGACCACCAGGGGCAGGCTTCTGCAAAACGACAAGGAAAGTTTAAAAAGGTACTGGATGAGCTAGCATTCACTGTTCAACACAGAGCATCGTATGCTCTGCCACCACCTGGCTTTAGAGGGGAAATCACCCTGGGGAGATGATGGACTTGTTATATCTCTCTTAATGATGTAAAGACCATGTAACCATTAAAAAGGTGCAATGTGTTTTCTGGTGGTCAGCAAAATGGCACAACTTTTAAAGAATCAAATTTGACAATTTAGAATGTTTCTCTAATGACAATGATAGTTAGCACTTCATCTGTTCTACCTCCATGTGTGCTGGCATATTCTGAATCTCAATTGCTATACGTAAATAGAGATAAAAAAAAAGGACTGTGGTTTGTGCATAGATGCTTGGATATTCCTTTGTTTTGACCACCGCATTTTTTGTGTGTGTGTTCTCGCAGAAAAAAAAAAAAGTAAGACCGGCGGAAAGGCTAGGGCGAAGGCCAAGACTCGCTCATCCCGTGCCGGGCTCCAGTTCCCCGTTGGCCGTGTCCACAGGCTGCTGCGTAAAGGCAACTATGCCCAGAGAGTCGGTGCCGGCGCCCCGGTTTATCTGGCGGCTGTCCTCGAGTACCTGACCGCTGAGATCCTGGAGTTGGCTGGAAACGCTGCCCGTGACAACAAGAAGACTCGTATCATCCCCCGTCACCTCCAGCTGGCCGTCCGCAACGACGAGGAGCTCAACAAACTGCTGGGCGGAGTGACCATCGCTCAGGGCGGTGTGCTGCCCAACATCCAGGCTGTTCTGCTCCCCAAGAAGACCGAGAAAGCCGCCAAGAAATAAATCGGTTTCATTCGTCTAAATAAACCCCACAAAGGCTCTTTTAAGAGCCACCCACTAATTCAACAAAGAGTGGCTCCTAATACCCTATGAGGAGAAAAAGTATAATATAACATTTTAGTGACCACAATATCTTACTGTAATATCCTATTAAAATTGTGAAATAAGCACTGTGGTTACTATTTATATTCTACACGAGCTTGTAACAATGATGGAATATATAGTCGTAGGTGCACTTATGTAATGTACCGTAATTTACAACTTAAACAAAACACCATTTCAGAATACTGCTGTGGGTAGTTTCACGCATGACAACTTTTAGTAACATTATAGCATAATCATCTACACTTCATAAAAACTAGGCCAACACTTATGTGACATGAATATACATTGTTTACAAGCATAGCGATGCACCCATTATTAAATAATACATCTATGCTACTGTAATATAAGGACTGTTATGCCATGTCTTTCCTTTGTAAACTACGTCTGATTGTATATCTAGTTTGCAAGTCACCTGTCATCACAATAGCTGATAATGATTTTAGACAGGCTATATGGTTAGCATTTGGATCAACTCTTTCTGGGAAAATGTGGGTGGTCCTTAAAAGGACCGTTGGTTTAGGACAGTAGAGTATTCAGTTTACTTGGAGCTGGTGTACTTGGTGACAGCCTTGGTGCCCTCAGACACGGCGTGCTTGGCCAGCTCACCGGGGAGCAGCAGGCGGACGGCGGTCTGGATCTCCCTGGATGAGATGGTGCGGCGTTTGTTGTAGTTAGCCAGTTTAGAGGCTTCACCGGCGATGCGCTCAAAGATGTCATTGACAAAGGAATTCATGATGCCCATGGCCTTGGAGGAGATACCGGTGTCAGGGTGGACCTGCTTCAGGACCTTGTACACGTAGATGGCGTAGCTCTCCTTCCTGGACTTTCTGCGCTTCTTGCCGCCCTTGGTGGCGGTCTTGGAGACGGCTTTCTTGGAGCCCTTCTTGGGCGCTGGCTTTGCAACTTCGGGCATCCTGGCTGTATTCTTTCAGTGGCTAGCAGTGAAGAATGTGATGAGAGAGCGCAGTCGCACCATTATTTATACACAGCCAATGCTAATGTAGTGGTGTGACTCCCAGCAGATGATTGGCTGATCTGATCCTCCCACAAAGAGGGTGGTGTCTTTATTTCTGTATTATTTCTCCCGCTCGTGCGCTCTATTGTCCCTGTAATATTTTGAGTGGCTAAACATGCACTTGGGGAAAATGTATAGTAATTTAGGGTATACATATTTTAATGTCCATGAAGGTCCCCAATGTAAACAGTGCTTTCTTGAATAACAAAAGGTATAGACTATATCAGTCTGTCTATTCATTGAGACAATGGCATTATTCACAATATTAGTCTATAATATAAGAAATAGTTAATCAAGTATTATAATGTGTAAATGTGATTCCGCTCTTCTGGGCTTAGAAAAACAAAATAGAGAACCGGGTGCGCTGGCAGTGTCTCTCTCCCTCCCTCCCCCTCTCTCTCGGCTGTTTGTGTGTGTGTGTGTGTGTGTGTGTGTGTGTGTGTGTGTGTGTGTGACTTTATTTTTCTCCATTCCTAGCCCGCATTACTTCAAGACAATGAAAGCAGAATCGATTTAGTTCCATCGCTCCAGTTAACTTCAGTTGGGACATTGTAAACTCTGTATTTTCTTCGAGCTTAAACTCTAGAAATAAATCTACACGATGAGCGGAAGAGGCAAAACCGGCGTTATAATGTAGTGATAAATAATGTCTACTACGTTTGCGTCCCGTTTTGTCCACAACTGGGCTCGTTTAAAGTATACGGGCGAGGCAGACCTCCCCACACGGGAGTTTGTGGGAAAAGAGCTTTTGTTTAAGAGCAAGCTTGTTAGTGCAAAGGATATCTACTCCTTTATCGCCTTGCCGAACCGGCGTGAGTTCGAGTTGTGTTTTTTTCAAGAGACGACGCTGCGTCGCTTTCTTGAACAGTACGCTTCTGAGATCGAGGAGGAGAAATGGAAGTACTGGTCCATAGAATCTTCTGTTAGCATCAGTGTGGTGAACGTGGTGGTTAAGTTTTGGACCGGACGGGTCTCAGACCACGACGTGGAGCTATACTTGAAGCGCTACTGCAACCTGCTAGAGAAACCGTACAAGCCGGTGGATTCCTTTGGGATATGGTATGGAGTACGAAAGTACAAGGTGGAGATCAAGCTCGACACCAACGGCAAACGGATGTGCTTGCCCAGCTCCATTTCACTGGGTCCGTACAACGGCCGTGTGTTCTACCCGGGCCAGGAGACCAGGTGCTTCGTGTGTAGCAGTACGGAGCACCAGGTCCGGGAGTGCAAGGAGGTCAAGTGCTGGAAGTGTTCGGGCTTAGGACACAAGGCGAAGGACTGCCAGAACAGCGCGGTATGCAGCCTGTGTGGAGAGCTCGGGCACTCGTATTTCCAGTGCCCCAAGTCTTACAGCAACAAGGCTAAAGAACAGCGCAAAGAACAAGCAACGGAGCAGCAGAGACGGGTCGTGGAGCTACTAAGGAGCAGCAGACAGCAGGTGCCGCCCTCTTATTACAACTCTATGGTGCCGCCACCAGACGACGCCAGCACCCCACAGTCGGCTGACAGTGGGCAGCAGAGCCGTCCGCAGCTGGAACCCAGCGCTACAACACCAACTCCGACTGAGGAGCGCAGTGAAGCTGGGATGACAGCGGGGACGGGGAGGAAGGAGCCTGACCCTGGCAACTTCAGGCCAATCTCAATCCTGAGTTCCCTCTCTATGCTGGTGCCTGGGAGAGGTCGTCGTACTCAACTGGAACCCGGCGCTACAACACCAACTCCGAGAGGGGAGCGCGGTGAAGCTGGGACGACAGCTGAGACGAAGGTGAGCCAGCAGCTGGTGCCAGGCAGAGGGAGAGGCCGTGGGAGAAGTTCTTTCTCAGCCGCCAACATGAGAGCAGCCGCAGCGCGCTCCGGAGGGGTGATCTTTCAGATGGTGGGACAGCAGCAGCAGTCGCCGCCACCCTCTTGTCCAGAGGCAGCTGCCGCAGAGGAGACGGAGGAGGCTGTCAGACAGCTGGAGGATGCTGTGAAAAACATCCTGCCTCCCTGGTCCGACTCTTCTGGCGTCGAGGAGGAGAAGGGAGCTGAGGATGATGAGCAACGTGATGAGGAGAAGGGCGAGGAGTCAGATTATGACTCAGCAAGCGAGGAGCCGAGTGAACCGAGCGACAGCACCCCAGGCAGTAGCCTTGTTTCGGGGGGAGGAGAGGGGCTCCTCCCCGATGCTGCAGACGGGACTCGAGGAGAAGGAGCTGAGCATCATGTGAGTGTAAATGGTCAGAAGCGACAGACGTCGCCTCTGGCCAATGTTGAGAAGAAGCATAAACAGCGATGAAAGCGCGGTTAACACTAACACTGTTATATAATGTCTACACTCTCTGTAGTTACCTGTAACTTGAGAGGAATCAAGTCGGCAGAGAACAGAAAGACTAAGATGAATATTCTCCATACTACGTTGTATGACATTATATGTACACAAGAATTACGTCTTACAACTCGGGATGATATTGATGATGTAACTAACATATGGGAAAAAGGTACTTCTATTATATCTATAGGGCTTGATAAGGCTGATGGTGTTGGTATATTCTTTAAAAGTAAAGCTGAGATTATAAAGACAAGAGAAATTATTCCAGGGAGAATTTTATTAGTTGACTGTTTTTATTTAAATGTAAAGCTTAGAATTATAAACGTTTACACACCTCCAGATGCTGCAACGAAAGTAAGAATGTTTAAAAGATTATACGAGTTATTAACAGTTGGTTATCATACGATATTATGTGGAGACTTTAACGCTTATACTGATGCTAACGACAGAATATCTGATACTATTCTTGATGCCCGGGTCCGTAATAGAGAAGGTGTTGAGTTGAAAAAGATGAGTGAATTATGTGGTGTGTCAGATGTATTTAGGATGTTGCATCCGACTGACGTGGGATATACTCGATTTGACAGAAATGTCAAAACGAGGATAGACCGGGTGTATATTAATGCAAATATTTTTCCTGTAACTTACAAAACACGTGTTTTGGTTAACTCTGATCATCTCGCTGTAATAGTGTTGTTACGACTTGGCCAGATTGAAAAGAAGGGGTTTTGGAAACTAAACGTTAGCTGCCTGAAAAATAATGATGTACTTGCGGAACTAAAAGGGGAGATTACAATTACTAAAAGTCTAAATGTACTAACTAACTCATATGTGGAGTTATGGGAAGTAATGAAGGAGCGCTTAAGATATTTCTTTAAATATAAATCTAAGATATTAAACCAGGAGCGAAATGAAAAATATAATGTATAAAGAAAAAAAAGTAAACTCTGTATTCTGAGTATTTCAAAGTAAGATAATGAACTCAGTGTGTTTCCCGCCTCTACATGTTCATAGACTAATAATGGCAAGCGCTTGTTGTACTATGGTCATTGGTTCATCGCAGAGCGTAATATTATACCATTTCACGTTCATATTCAAATCACAATAAGCAAAGACAGGTTACGTCTTAGATCAAGGATTGTTTGCGAGGCTCCAATTTAAGTCCCGTGCTGCTTAAAATGTGTTTATGAAGCGATGCAAGGTTTGGGCAAATGTGGAAATAGACGTATCTGCCTGGTAGTGCGTGTGTAATTACAAAATGATGTATCATGATGTATCATCATGAACAACATAACATTCATGTTTTGGATTATTAACTGATCACATTGTATTAATATATATTCACGTGTATAGTTTAGGCGTAGTTAAGCACAAACAAATGGGAATAAACTCGTTACATAACGTGTGGGTGGCTCTTAAAAGAGCCTTTTGGTTGTTGGTAGATCAAGTCAGCGTTATTAACCTCCGAAGCCGTACAGAGTGCGTCCCTGTCTCTTCAGAGCATAGACAACATCCATGGCGGTCACGGTCTTTCTCTTGGCATGCTCGGTGTAGGTGACGGCATCACGGATCACGTTCTCCAGGAACACCTTGAGGACACCGCGGGTCTCCTCGTAGATCAGACCGGAGATACGCTTCACACCGCCACGGCGAGCCAGACGGCGGATAGCGGGCTTGGTGATTCCCTGGATGTTATCACGAAGAACCTTGCGATGACGCTTGGCGCCTCCTTTTCCCAGTCCCTTTCCGCCTTTTCCACGCCCACTCATTTTCTAGCTTCAGATCAGTTGAAGATTCAGAAGTGAATGATTCCAGAGCTTTGAGCCATGCCCTTTTATCTGTGTTCTGAGG
This sequence comes from Nannobrachium achirus, assembly GCF_963921795.1. Classification (NCBI taxonomy): domain Eukaryota; kingdom Metazoa; phylum Chordata; class Actinopteri; order Myctophiformes; family Myctophidae; genus Nannobrachium; species Nannobrachium achirus. The sequence continues at coordinate 7,161,695 of NC_137814.1, forward strand.
ACGTAAGGGAGGACAGGCAGACTGCCACATGCCCCCTCCCCCACCACACACGCACCTCCCCCTTGTTCATGTTGGTCACATCACCCTCTAGTTTATAGTAATACCGTTATTGCTAGTCAAGTCCTCTATATCATAATAATTGTTATTTTTTTTAAACGTATCGCCCCATTCATATTCTTGTCAATGTACATTTGGTGTTACTGAATACATGCCTAATACACCCTTTGGGCCATAGCATTTCTTTCGACTCTCAAGTTTAAATGTTTGTATTGTCACAGACATAACCTAAATAAAGTTATAATAATTCATCAATAATTAAGTATTAATACGGAATTCTTGAGGTGGACGAGGGTTACTATGTATAATAATGTATATGATTCTGAACAATAACAATGGTAGTAGGCTAGTGGCTACTATTCAATATCAATGTTGAATTTGAACCAACACATACTAGTCAGGACCATGGCGAATCTAATAGTGATTTATGGATTAACGAAATTAGGTCTCTATAGCTTAAGTGGGAGAAATGGCCATATACAAAATGTAGGAAGTTAGGCTGTGTTTATTAACTTTGTATGTTTATTAACTTTATCATAAATACATTTATGTCTAGATTGTTATGTCATTAATTATTTGTGAAAGGTATTAGACATTAACACACAGACTGGTTATTATTCCAGCACATGGCATATAAAAGTGAGGATACTCTTATAAAATGAAGTGGTTGGCTCTTAAAAGAGCCTTTTGTGGGAATAAAGATGGAACAGATGATTTACTTCTTTTTGGGGGCTGCCTTCTTTGCTGCCTTGGGTTTGGCAACCTTCTTGGCTGGAGCTTTCTTGGCTGCTGCGGGCTTCTTTGCCACTTTCTTGGGGCTCTTGGCGGCCTTCTTGGGGCTTTTAGCTACTACTTTCTTGGCGGCGGGCTTCTTGGCTTTCTTGGGTGATTTCTTGGCGGCTGCGGGCTTCTTTGCTGCCGCCTTCTTGGGCTTCTTAGCCGCTGCGGGTTTCTTGGCGGCAGCGGGCTTCTTTGCTTTAACTGCCTTCTTTACAGCGGGCTTCTTCGCCTTCACCGCCTCTGCCTTCTTGTTCATCTTGAAAGAGCCAGACGCACCGGTGCCTTTGAGCTGGACCAGGGTGCCTTTAGCGACCAGGCTCTTGACGGCGATCTTGACACGGGCCTTGTTCTTCTCCACATCGTAGCCGCCGGCAGCCAGAGCTTTCTTGACGGCAGCCAGAGACACACCGCTCCGCTCCTTGGAGGCGGACACGGCCTTGACGACCAGCTCAGCCACGCTGGGGCCGGTCTTCTTGGGTCGGGGAGCTGCTTTCTTCTTGGCGGCCTTGGCCGGGGCTGGAGCTGGTGCTACTTCTGCCATTGTTCTCTTCTCAGTAGTTTATCTTTCCTTTCCTAAAGTAAAGTCTGTCAGAGAATGGTGATGAACGCTCTGAAGGGGCTGGACTTAAACACCACATGAGAACCATGTAGAGACAACACACACAGCCCCTCTTGTCTAGGTGGCATAATGTGCCTTTTGTGTTTTCTCCTCGATTAAAACTAGAGATAACTAACTACAGTGTATATTATTTAATGCAACAAAGAGCTGAACAGTTAGCACACATGTGCCTTTTCGTCGTTAATATATCTGAGATGAAAACATCAATCTATTTTTTAAGTGATGCGATCAAAACATCACCCTTACACAGTCCGAGAACAGTGTTCCTCCATATTTTGTCTTCTAAACCATGTTATACTATACTACTACTAACAATTCTCACAATCGTCTTAGCAGACATACCTAGCAACGCGATACCATAAAATATACTCTTGTTCTGCCATCTGTTTTGCATAAATAGGAGGATTTCTGACCCCAGTAAACACACTTCAGTTTATGCAGCATGATGGTGGATCTGACCCGACTACCAATGACAGATGGAAACTGTTGGAACAGTTTGGACAAATAACTTATTTGCGATCAAACTATAGCAAACAAAACGTTTAAATATTCAATGAACTGTATGTGTATCTGATACAGTTGACATGCTGTACCCAGCACACTTCTCATGTAGGCTTCCTTAGGCATGATTAATTCACCATTGTGCTCTGTATACAATCAAATGAAAAGTGGTACTGCCATATTTACTACTGAGAAAATGTTATGTATGTCCACCACCTTACACTTATAGCAGCAAGTGACAGAACTGTTTAATCACAACTGTCACTGCAAACTTTAATTTCTTTCATTCAAGGCAGCACAATTTATCAGCTCAAACTACATCATGGGGGAATAATGTCTGATGTGCAATACGTACAAACTAAAATGTGGGCTAAGCTATGTAGTTTTGTTTTTTTATGCAACAAACTCCCAGAAAACTGCAGGTCTAAATCACAGATTACCATGTTATTGTATCCTAGTGTCATTTTATACTTGTTTTTCCTTTGCTTGATGTTCTGTGTAAAGCACATCAAATGGCCTTGTTGTTGAAATAAAATTACTTTGCCCTAAATAGTAACAGCTGCCCTCTTCATTGTGTTAGAACAAAAGGAGTCATAAGAAATGTGTGATCATTACCTCTCCGATTGCTGCTAAACTGGGACATTCACACACCCCAGAATAAACGCCTGTGGATGGGTGTATGAGGAGTAACTGAACAACTGAAGGCTTATGCCTTTAACTGTGAGAAATAAGAATTTACATGTATTTTTTGTGGTCATTTTATTGACAGATACATTCATTACAATAACACCCAGATATGAACTGATTTTAAATCAAGTTGATTCCTGTTTTGAAGAAATACAATTATGGAATTCCAATACAAAACGTAGCAAAGTGACACAAGGGGATAGCACCTTCTAGCTGCAGTGATATCAGACTTTGGTGCTCTGATTGCATCCAGTCAATTGCCTAGGTGGCAGTTACTGGTGCTAGGGTTGAAAAGAAGGTATGAGTGCTGACAGTGAAGCCTTGATGATCATGAGGCATGCAATGCAATGCCACAGTGAGCCACCAGGTGAGTGAGTGCCCACACTGAGCAGCCATCCACAACCACAATCTGAGTTGGTGAGCCGTGGTGAACAGATTAGCAGAAGTCATCAATTGTTTAGAAATTACAGGATTTGGGGTGATTTAATCGTTTCCCAGTCCGCTGATACAACATATGATGATCATAAATACATGGTAATTATGTTGATTTCTTGTGCCACAGATTTACAATTCACCTCAACAACACATCATAATACCATTCATTGCTACACTCAAGTCGTTGCAGTAGCCTACCTATTTTGGCCTGTCAAATTACTCAGGCCAGGTTACAACAACTTCAACAAGTGATTTAATAGTCATCATGTTACATTGTTACAGTATGCTTGTTTATTTTCGTCTGCTGTGCCTGTGCTCCTACATTTTGTTTTGTGAATGGCACCATTGGATGCAAGATGCATATGATGCAAAATGCATCACCATTCATGCGGAAATACTAAAATATCTCAAAAACACAGAATGAACACAAACAAACAATAAAATAATTGTGTTGATCTTGTCCAAAACAACAATAAAATAAGTAATAAGATCTGGTTGTCCCAGAGGTGAACTGGGCCTTTAACTGACCATCCTTGAATAAATATAAATCATAAATGTAAGCTTGAAATGAACTATGTCAGGTTTCTTATGATTATTAACAAAACAAGAGCTTAGCAGAGTCAGATAAATGACTCTCATAAGTGTCCATGCCACAGGGCAGGCCAACAGCAGTGATGTGTTTGCCGACACTGGAAAGTTTCAGTTTTAAAACAAAAAGCTTTGCCACAGACGACCTGTTTTACTTTTATTTCAAGGACAGCCATCAAATCTTGCTCTGCGGAAAATATGAAACTGGTTGTTCTATATTAAAAGTATTTTAAAAGCCAAATGACGGGGGAAAGATGACTACTCTCCTTGTAATGGTGTATATCTGAGATTTTTAACGTCTCCAAACAAAACACAGGAGCACTCGGCACTCCACATGATTTGATTATGAAGTGAAACGTGTCTGCTATGTGCTCCATTTGTTTATTGACTTCAATATATTTGTCAGTCTGTATTTTATCTGTTTTAAGTTGTAGAGAAAACACAAGTGTCCCAGTATTCTGCAGCACACAGAGCACGGACCTAGTGGGTTGAGACTACATGGTTCTCACAAATCCTTTAAGTTCCACCCCCTCCTCCTCTCTCACCATCAGTCTCTCTCTACTCAGACTTTACTTCAGTGCATCTGAAATACGATACAGAAGAGAATGGCAGAAGTCGCCCCAGCTCCAGCTGCCGCCGCCCCGGCTAAAGCAGCCAAGAAGAAGGCCGCCGCTAAACCCAAGAACGACGGACCCAGCGTCCAGGATCTCATCGTCGATGCTGTGACAGCTTCCAAGGAGAGGAGCGGTGTGTCTCTGGCCGCCATCAAGAAGGCTCTGGCCGCCGGTGGCGTCGACGTGGAGAAGAAGAAGGTCATCGTTAAGAACATTGTGAAGAGGCTGGTAGCAAACGGCACCCTGCTTCAGACCAAGGGTACCGGTGCTTCTGGGTCCTTCAAACTCAACAAGACGGCTGAGAAGAAAGCAGTCAAAGTCAAGAAGCCTGCAGCCAAGAAACCCGTCGCGGCAAAGAAGTCTCCCAAGAAGGCGGCAGCCAAGAAGCCCGCAGCCGCTAAACAATCTCCCAAGAAGGCAAAGAAGCCTGCAGCTGCAAAGAAAGCTGTAGCCAAGAGCCCCAAGAAGGCTGCCAAGAGTCCAAAGAAAGTGAAGAAACCCGCTGCCGCTAAGAAAGCACCAGCAAAGAAGGCAGCCAAACCCAAGGCAGCGAAACCCAAGAAGGCAGCCACCAAGAAGAAGTAACAGCCTCACAACAACCAGTTTAACACAAAGGCTCTTTTAAGAGCCACCCACAACTTTATTCAAAGAGTCAGTTTTTATATTGTCTTGGCACTGCCAATCAGGATCGATCAATTATGTGATTAGTTGTCATTAGTGATAACTTGTATTAATTAAGATCCGTGTCTTAATAGAACTAAGCAAACTGGTCTATGGAGTTAAAGGCCACATGGGCAAAACAAATGGGGCTACAGCCCAGCTAAAATACAATTAATGTATTTAATTACATGGTAACTAATGGTAGTTTGGAAGTTACATTTTATTTTCACAATCGGAATATAACCAGTAATTCTCTTTGCTATGACAATGCTTAATCTAATATGGATTATATATGGATTTTACTCTACTCCATTTTGTTTAGAAATGATGCTGGTTGTTTATTTGCCTTGTGAACGTGCTATAAACGCTTACCTGCACGTGTGTGAATGGACAGTTTGAGTCTACCCTAATAGGAAGCAGGGAATTATTGCTCTTCAAATAAAACACTTGGTGGCTCTTAAAAGAGCCGTTTTGGGGTTTTAACAGGTACAGAGAGATTTATGCACGTTCTCCACGGATACGACGGGCCAGCTGGATGTCTTTGGGCATGATGGTCACCCTCTTGGCATGGATGGCGCACAGGTTAGTGTCTTCAAACAGACCGACCAGATAAGCCTCGGCTGACTCCTGCAGAGCCATGACGGCGGAGCTCTGGAAGCGCAGGTCGGTCTTGAAATCCTGGGCGATCTCCCTCACCAGGCGCTGGAAGGGCAGCTTGCGGATCAGCAGCTCGGTGGATTTCTGGTAGCGACGGATCTCCCTCAGAGCCACTGTACCGGGACGGTAACGGTGAGGCTTCTTCACTCCACCGGTTGCAGGCGCGCTCTTACGAGCTGCCTTGGTGGCGAGCTGCTTCCTGGGCGCTTTCCCACCGGTGGACTTACGGGCGGTCTGCTTGGTTCTGGCCATGACTTCTTCTTTGACTCAGTTGAGCTTAGAATGCGAGAACAGCGCAAACTGCTGCCTTTTATCAGTGTCTGCGAAACGCCGTCATTCTCTGATTGGTCAGTGGTCAGGAACGCCGTCATTCTCTGATTGGTCAGTGGTCAGGAACCGCCTTCTTTAGGGAGGTACCCTAAGTCACTTTCTACCGACTGGTGGGGAACACTGGAGCTGCTGTAACAGATAACACAATGGAATACTTTCAGCAAACTGAAAATGCATCGTGTGTCATGAGATATGACAAGAAATAAACATTTTTACTTGAGTGACAAAATAACACTTGACACAAGGATGTTTTTTTTTTGTATAAAGAATATGTATGCATATCTAGTCTTAAATCATTTACACTCATCTAATTCATTTTTCTCAATTAAAGGAGTAGTTCACCGCCAAAATGACCTTTTTCCATTGATTAATCACGCCATGGAGACTAGAGTTCAATAATATGTTTAGTTTTTGTCACATTCCTAAAACTAAAATGTGATAACAATGAATGTACGGTCCCCATTCGTTCCGGATGGAATCAATGGGGGTAAATCTGTTCGAATCAATTTTTGTCTTAGGAATGTGACAAAACTAAAAATATTATTGAACTCCACTCTCCATGGCATGAGTAATCAATAGGAAAAAAGTCATTTTGTGGGTGAACTATACCTTTAAGTCAATGTGCTCAAAGATCTGCCATATTGGACCATGTATTATGATTCTCATAGAAAATCGACTAATCCCACAAATGAATACAACCACAGCAACTGGTCTCAAACATTTAACACAGGTAGGCCTATATTTAATTCACAAAAGTTAAGCTTTCAATATGGACAATTAACTAAGGCACTATCTACGCAAAGTAGCCTACATATGCTCATAAGAATATCATAAATAAAATAAAAATGCAGTTAGGGGGAATTCATCTTTGTATTGAAATAGTGGGTGGCTCTTAAAAGAGCCTTTGTGAGGTTTGTCAAACGAATCAAATTTACTTCTTGGCGGCTTTCTCTGTCTTCTTGGGGAGCAGGACAGCCTGGATGTTGGGCAGCACACCGCCCTGAGCGATGGTCACTCCACCCAGCAGTTTGTTGAGCTCCTCGTCGTTGCGGACGGCCAGCTGGAGGTGACGGGGGATGATACGAGTCTTCTTGTTGTCACGGGCAGCGTTTCCAGCCAACTCCAGGATCTCAGCGGTCAGGTACTCGAGGACAGCCGCCAGATAAACCGGGGCGCCGGCGCCGACTCTCTGGGCATAGTTGCCTTTACGCAGCAGCCTGTGGACACGGCCCACGGGGAACTGGAGCCCGGCACGGGATGAGCGAGTCTTAGCCTTCGCCCTGGCCTTTCCGCCTGTCTTACTTTTTTATTTTTAAATAAACTTTATTGAAAATTGGCAGTTTACAATTATTTAAGCATTTGCATTCATACATACAATTCAAAGTCATGTAAGTACATTATAATAAACATAGACAATGTAAGGGCATTACTTTCCGTTTTAAACCCCCCCTTTTTCAGTCTCAAGTCCAAGTCTTTAGATACACAAATATAATAGAAAATAGAAATATAATAAATAGAAGGGGAAAAAAAACAAATTACAAAGTCAAAAGGTGCCACGGTTTCAGTACGTTTTGTTTAGAGTCAAGAGTTCTTTGTCTCTTCAGCTCAGTGATTATCTGCTTGAAGACCATCTCTCCAGAGATGGCCTCCTGCTTAATAGTCATTGCACATCGTGTATTCCACAGTTTGTTCACTGTGGTACATACAACAGACCAATAGAAATCCTGGTCCATGGGTGAAAGATTCTCGTCAAATACACCATACATTATCGCGTTATAACTCAATTTTACGGTGAAGCCAATGCGGGCCATTCTCCCCCACACATACTGCGATCTGGAACAATCAACCAGTAGGTGCTCTATAGTTTCATCTTCGTCACAATTAACAAAAGGGCATTTAACTGTTGTTACAAAACAACTCCATTTGACAACTGCCCTAACGGCTAGTCGTCTTACAGACACGAGCCACATGACGTCTCTCTTTTTTTCAGACAAGTTTTTACTCCAAATATTTTTCAGACACACCTGCTTCTGGTTGTCGTCCAGATCTCTGTAGGGGAAAACGCCACCATACATGTCATCACATATAACTCCATAGATTTTCTTGCTCGACATTTCAGTCCAATCAATATTCATATGTGCAGAATTACACAATAAATCACCATACATTATTTTAAAATAAGGAAAAGAGCTCCTTGCTCGGCCCTTCTTTTTGGTCCAGCTTAAAGCCTCGCCAATCCATACTGCATTTCTTTTAAAGCCAGAAGCTACATTTTTACAAAAGGCAATTTTTAGTTTTAATCCCAGGTCAACAGCTCCAAGACCTCCAAAACGCTTATTTTTATATAAAAGGTCTCTTTTGGTCACCTCCCTGGTGGTTCCCCAAATAAAGTTGACCAATAATTTATTTAACTTTTTAAGTGTCTGGTCCTTAGGAGGAAAAATGGTTGCGAGAAATAATAGCTTTGATACAATACATGATTTTATAATTATAATCTTTGTTTTAAAGCGACATGATTTATTCTCCCATTTATCTAATTCGTCTTTTATCTCTTTGTCCTTGTTATCCCAATTTTTCCCATAACTGTCACTGCTGCTGAACTTGATACCCAGGACTTTCATTGTTTCACTGTCTTTTATATTTACTGTTGGCCGTGCCTCCCTTCTCCCAAACCAGACACCTTCTGTTTTGTCCTGATTCAGCTTAGAACCCGAAACCTCTTCATAAAGTGTCAAGTGCTCATTTATAACATCTAACTCATACTGGTTTTTAATTATGATGGTCACGTCGTCAGCGTAGGCCAGGACGACCACCCTCTCACCGCTACTGGTTTTTATCCCTGAGAGTCTTTTATCATTTTTAATTTGTTTTAATAAAGGGTTAATAGCTAAAATATAGAGAGCTGCCGATAGGGGGCACCCTTGCTTCACTCCCCTCTTAATTCCAAATGCCTCTGTTAAAACACCATTTACATTGACCTGAACCGTGGACTCTGCATATAGCAACTTGATCAAATTAATGAAATCCTGATTAAAACCATATACTTTTAAAACTTCCCACAGATACTCTCTAGAAATGAAATCGAAGGCCTTTTTTTGGTCTAAACTCACAATGAAGAATTCTTCCTTTACTTCTCCACCAGTGATATCTCTCAAAATACCCAGATTATCCCACATGAGTCGTCCCTTAATAGCACATGTCTGTTCTTTTTCTATAATTTTTTCCAGGTCGTTATTTAATCTATTGACCACTATCTTTGCCAATATTTTATAATCCACATTCATAAGTGTAACGTGTCTCCAGTTATCTAAATTATGCGCAGGCCCCTTTTTATATATAAGCGATATGACACCATGATAAAACGAAGGATGCATTTTGCCTGTCTTGATTCCATCGTTAAGAGCAGAAGTTAGCAGGTCAACTAGCTCCTCTGTGCATGAGAGAAATAGCTCATTAGGCAGGCCGTCTGGACCTGGACTCTTGCCTTTACGTAAATGTGAGATTGCTTCCCTCACCTCATTTTTGGTAATTTCACCACCTGCAGAAATAAGGCCAACTTCACTTAAATCGACAGAATCAAGAAATGCACGCAGTCTTGGCTCATTAATAGATATTTTCTGGTACATTGTTTCACATAGTTCTCTGATGGTTTCCCTTTTAGTTTTTTCCTCCTCTATCAAAAGGCCGCCGTCATTAAGAATAGAACCAACATGTTTATTTTGCAAATTCTTTTTGTGTAGACTAATTAAACTATTAGCATTACTTGGACCATCGGAGTCTCCCATTCCTGCCTGTAGGCGGAGGCAAAAAGAGACATCATTTAATTTAGCTAATTCAGCCTCCATTTCAATTAAGAGCTCTTCATCATCCTCACTTTTATCCGCTTTCGTCTTAAGGTTTACAAACTCAGCCATTAATACATTATATTTTTCATTTCGCTCCTGGTTTAATATCTTAGATTTATATTTAAAGAAATATCTTAAGCGCTCCTTCATTACTTCCCATAACTCCACATATGAGTTAGTTAGTACATTTAGACTTTTAGTAATTGTAATCTCCCCTTTTAGTTCCGCAAGTACATCATTATTTTTCAGGCAGCTAACGTTTAGTTTCCGCCTGTCTTACTTTTTAAATAAACTTTATTGAAAATTGGCAGTTTACAATTATTTAAGCATTTGCATTCATACATACAATTCAAAGTCATGTAAGTACATTATAATAAACATAGACAATGTAAGGGCATTACTTTCCGTTTTAAACCCCCCCTTTTTCAGTCTCAAGTCCAAGTCTTTAGATACACAAATATAATAGAAAATAGAAATATAATAAATAGAAGGGAAAAAACAAATTACAAGGTCAAAAGGTGCCACGGTTTCAGTACGTTTTGTTTAGAGTCAAGAGTTCTTTGTCTCTTCAGCTCAGTGATTATCTGCTTGAAGACCATCTCTCCAGAGATGGCCTCCTGCTTAATAATCATTGCACATCGTGTATTCCACAGTTTGTTCACTGTGGTACATACAACAGACCAATAGAAGTCCTGGTCCATGGGTGAAAGATTCTCGTCAAATACACCATACATTATCGCGTTATAACTCAATTTTATGGTGAAACCAATGCGGGCCGCCTGTCTTCCTTTTTATTTTTAAATAAACTTTATTGAAAATTGGCAGTTTACAATTATTTAAGCATTTGCATTGATACATACAATTCAAAGTCATGTAAGTACATTATAATAAACATAGACAATGTAAGGGCATTACTTTCCGTTTTAAACCCCCCTTTTTCAGTCTCAAGTCCAAGTCTTTAGATACACAAATATAATAGAAAATAGAAATATAATAAATAGAAGGGGAAAAAAACAAATTACAAGGTCAAAAGGTGCCACGGTTTCAGTACGTTTTGTTTAGAGTCAAGAGTTCTTTGTCTCTTCAGCTCAGTGATTATCTGCTTGAAGACCATCTCTCCAGAGATGGCCTCCTGCTTAATAGTCATTGCACATCGTGTATTCCACAGTTTGTTCACTGTGGTACATACAACAGACCAATAGAAGTCCTGGTCCATGGGTGAAAGATTCTCGTCAAATACACCATACATTATCGCGTTATAACTCAATTTTACGGTGAAACCAATGCGGGCCATTCTCCCCCACACATACTGCGATCTGGAACAATCAACCAGTAGGTGCTCTATAGTTTCATCTTCGTCACAATTAACAAAAGGGCATTTAACTGTTGTTACAAAACAACTCCATTTGACAACTGCCCTAACGGCTAGTCGTCTTACAGACACGAGCCACATGACGTCTCTCTTTTTTTCAGACAAGTTTTTACTCCAAATATTTTTCAGACACACCTGCTTCTGGTTGTCGTCCAGATCTCTGTAGGGGAAAACGCCACCATACATGTCATCACATATAACTCCATAGATTTTCTTGCTCGACATTTCAGTCCAATCAATATTCATATGTGCAGAATTACACAATAAATCACCATACATTATTTTAAAATAAGGAAAAGAGCTCCTTGCTCGGCCCTTCTTTTTGGTCCAGCTTAAAGCCTCGCCAATCCATACTGCATTTCTTTTAAAGCCAGAAGCTACATTTTTACAAAAGGCAATTTTTAGTTTTAATCCCAGGTCAACAGCTCCAAGACCTCCAAAACGCTTATTTTTATATAAAAGGTCTCTTTTGGTCACCTCCCTGGTGGTTCCCCAAATAAAGTTGACCAATAATTTATTTAACCGCCTGTCTTACTTTTTAAATAGACTTTATTGAAAATTTTGCAGGTTTACAATCATTTTGCAGGTTTACAATCATTTTAAGCATTCAAATAAGTCATATGAATACAGTCATACATTAAGTAATTACACAATTATAATATAATATGTAAGGGCATTACTTTTTTTTTTTGTTTAACCCTCACCTTTTCCTTCTTTTTTACATCGAAGAGAAAAGCATACAAAACAAGAAAATAGAAATATAATAAATATAGAAAAATAGAAATAGATTTTTTTTTTCTTTTTTACAAGTTCAAAAGGTGCCATGGCTTCAGTTTGTTATGTTTAGAGTCCAGTGTTCGTTGCCTTCTGAGCTCAGTTTTTACTTGTTTGAAGACTACCTCCCCAGAAATGGTCTCCTGGTGGATGACCATGGCACTCCTAGTGTTCCACAATTTATTCACAACAGTGCAAATAATAGACCAAAAGAATTCTTGGTCCATGGCGGACATGTTTTCTTCAAAAACCCCGTACATTACAGCATTATACGAGACCTTCATATTAAAACCAAGTTGTGACATCTTCCCCCATACATATCTTGACCTTTGACAATCCACGAGCAGGTGCTCTATGGACTCATCATCATTACAGTTTTCTACAGGACATTTTACAGTTTTCACAAAGCAGCTCCATTTTACCACTGCCCTTACTGCTAGCCTCCTAACGGAGACCAGCCACATTACATCCCTCTTTTTTTCAGAAACATTTTTACTCCAAATATTTTTAAGGCAGACCTGTTTTTGTACATCATTAAGGTTTTTATACGGGAAGATGCCACCATATAAATCATCACACAAAAAATCATAAATACTTTTGCTGGGCATTTCAACCCAGTCAATATTCAAATGTTCAGAAATAGCTATTAAATCCCCATACATAATTTTATAATATGGAAAAGAGCTCCTTGCCCTACCCTTCTTTTTGGTCCAGCTCAGAGCCTCTCCAATCCATACAGCACTTCTTTTAAAACCAGATGCAACATTTTTACAAAACGAAATCTTTAGTTTGAGTCCAAAATCTACAGCCCCTAGCCCTCCATTCTTTTTACTTTTATAGAGCAGGTCTCTTTTTGTCACCTCTCTAGTGGTTCCCCATATAAAGTTAACCAAAGTTTTATTAATTTTTTTCAGTGTCTGGTCCTTCGGTGGAAAAATTGTTGCTAAGAATAAACATTTAGAAAGAATATATGACTTAATAATTATTATCTTTGTTCTGTAACACATAGACTTGTTTTCCCATTTATTTAGTTCCTCCTTAATTTCTGTATCCTTTCCATCCCAGTTTTTTCCATAGGAATCGTTATTACTAAATTTTATACCGAGCACTGTCATAGTATCTGTAAGTTGTATGTTAACATTTGGCCTTGCCTCTCTCCTCCCGAACCAGACACCTTCTGTTTTATTCTGATTTAACTTTGATCCGGAGACCTCTTCATAAAGTGCTAGATGCTCATTTACAATATCCAACTCTTTCTCATTTTTAACAATGACTGTTACGTCGTCTGCGTAAGCCAGGACGACCACACGCTCACCTCCACTAGTTTTAATACCTGTTAGTCTTTTATCGTTTTTTAATCTTTTTAATAAAGGGTTAATAGCCAAAATATAGAGGGCTGCTGAGGCTGGACAACCTTGTTTTACGCCCCTCTTAATTTCAAAGGTTTCAGTCAAAACACCATTTACGTTTACCTGTACTGTGGACTCTGAATACAATAATTTTATCAAATCAATAAATTCCTTATTAAAACCATAAGATTTTAAAACCTCCCACAAATACTCTCTTGAAATGAAATCGAAAGCCTTCTTTTGATCTAAATTTACAACATAAAATTCCTCTTTCACATCACCACCAGTAATGTCTCTCAAAATCCCCAGGTTATCCCACATCAGTCTACCCTTAATGGCGCAAGTTTGTTCTTTTTCAATTAGTTTTTCCAAATCATTATTTAGTCTATTTACAATGATCTTAGCAAGTATTTTATAATCAATGTTCATCAAAGTGACATGCCTCCAATTATCTAAGTTATTCGAGGGCCCTTTTTTATAAATTAGAGAGACAATACCATGATAAAAGGAATCATGCATTTTACCCAACCTGATTCCGTCATTAAACGCTGAGGTCAGCAGGTCCACCAAATCTTCTACACAAGAGAGAAAAAGCTCACTCGGCAGGCCATCTGGGCCTGGCGCCTTGCCCTTATTTAACTGTGAAATAGCTTCCCTTACTTCATTTTTAGTTATTTCCCCACCTGCTGAGTTAAGGCCAACCTCGCTTAGGTCAACGGAATCAAGAAAGGTATGCAACAGTGGCTCATTAATAGTAATTTTCTCATACATTTTTTTACATAGTTCTCTAATGGTTTCCCTTTTTATTTTTTCATCTTCAATTAACTGTCCATTGTCATTTAGAATTGCACCAATATGTTTATTTTCCAGCTTCTTCTTGTGTAAACTCATTAAGCTATGTATATTAGTGGAACATTCTGTGTCCCCCATACCAGCCTGTAGGCGGAGGCAATGTGACACATCATTTAATTTAGCCAATTGAGTTTCCATTTCACTTAATAGCTCGTTATCTGCCTCAGATTTATCTACTTTTGTTCGAAGATTTACATAGTCGGCCATTAAAGCATTGTACTTCACATTTTGCTCCTGATTTAATAGTTTAGATTTAAATTTAAAGAAAAACCGTAGCCGCTCTTTCATTACCTCCCATAGCTCAATATATGATTCAGTTAACACATGTAACGACCTGGTAATAGCCACCTCTTTTTTTAGTTCTGTAAACACATCGTTATTTTTTAAACAGCTTACATTCATTTTCCAAAACCCATTCTTTTCTGTTTTGCCGAGTCTTAAAAGCACAACCACGGCCAGATGATCAGATTTAACCAAAACACGGGTTTTATAATTTAGAGGAGTAATATTCCCATTTACATAAACATGGTCTATCCTCGTCTTGACATTTTTGTCAAAACGAGTAAAGCCAACATCTGTTGGATGCAAAATTCTAAAAACATCACGGACACCACAGAACTCATACATTTTTTTCAGTTCCTTTCCCTCTCTATTGCGACCCCGGGGATTCACGTGCACAGCAGAGATTCTATCCAATTCCTCAGTATAGGAATTAAAGTCACCACATAATATAGTGTGATAACCCACCGTCAACAACTCATATAATTTTTTAAACATTCTTACTTTTGTTGCAGAATCTGGTGGTGTATACACGTTTATAATTCTAATTTTTAAATTTAAATAAAAGCAGTCAACAAGTAAAATTCTACCTGGTATAATTTCTCTTTGCTTAATTATTTCAGCTTTACTATTAAAAAATATACCCACACCGTCAGCTTTATCAAAACCTATAGAAATAATAGAAGTGCCTTTTCTCCAAATAGTAGCAACATCATCAATATCACTCTGTGTCGTCAGTCTCAGCTCTTGAGCACATATAATATCATACCTCGTATTGTGGAGAATGTTCAACTTAGACCTTCTGTTCTCCATGGATTTGATTCCTCTCACGTTACAGGTAACGAATGAGAGTGAAGCCATGATGAAGAGGTGTGAATGTTAAACAAGCTTTCATTGTTTTCTAGGCTTCTTCTCTTCATTCGCCAGAGGCGACGTATAACGTTTCTTGTAAGCACTCACGTGAGCTCCGTCTCCATGTGTCCCTTCTGCAGTAGTGGAGGGGAGCCCCTCTCCTCCGCTAGAATCAAGACTGCTGCTTGAGCTACTGTCGCTCCGCTCGCTCTTCTCGCTCGGCTCCTCACTTGCCGAGTCGTAGGTTCCGCCTGTCTTACCTCTTCCGCTCATCGTGTAGGTTTATTTCTAGAGTAAAAGCTCGAAGAAATGTGCTGGAGGAGAGGAATACGAGACCTTTTATAGCCTACGTTCGAATTTGTAACGCACACTTACTTTTTTGTGATTGGTGGGACAGACTCTGTGTGCGCCCCACCAATCATAAAAACGAGTGTGTGCGCGGGCTGAGTGTGTATGAGCTCCCCACCAATCAGCAGTAGTGACCTCATCGGTCCTCCCTATGGCTCCTCCCAGAGCCCTGCATGCCCCCTGTCTAAAAGCTTTGTGTCCCTCTGAGGACGTAAGGGAGGACAGGCAGACCAGCAGAGTTAATGTAGGGTTAGGGTTAGATTTTTTTTTAGCTTCATTTATTCAAGCATGGCCATATTGTTGAAAGCCATCTTCATTTGTACACAGACATAATTTACAAATACTGTACGTATGTGCCACGTCTATCTCAACCTGTATGATATACATGATGTATGATATACATGATGTATGCATGTTATACAGGTGTTATCCCAGATGTAAGGGACTACTATAGCAAAACACATTAGCCAATATAAGTTTAAATCAATGGTTGTATAAGGCACAGCCTTGTTGGCTGAGTTTCACACTGCACAATAAAGAGGTGGCAAGTGTGGTCTATAATATAATGACATTCTAATGTATTGACATGCCTGTTTCTGATTTGTTTGTATGAATGTAAATGCTTACAAAATGACTGTAAACTGCAAATTCTCAATAAAGTTTATTTAAAACGCAAAAGTGTGGTCTGTGGACCCAGCAATTGACAATTATTTTAACCACTTTCATATTTCATACTTATTATTATTCCCCCCTCTCTATCAAATGTTATTCACATTTGATAGAGAGGGGGGACCTTGACGACTCAAAAATAGCTGATCTGGCAAGGTGTCACTTTGTAATATGCTCTCTCTGTGTGTGTGTGTGTGTGTGTGTGTGTGTGTGTGTGTGTGTGTGTGTGTGTGTGTGTGTGTGTGTGTGTGTGTGTGTGTGTGTGATATTGAGAATGTTATATAACACACCATGATCAATTTTTTATGGATTTGACCTCACTACAAGCATAATTAGGTCAGATCCGAGGCTACCATCATGCTAATAATTGTTGACTGTCAATAAAATGAACACCCATTCAACTCAATGTTACACATTGTGTTGAAATTGAAATGGCCAATTTGGACATGTAAACAAAACAAAGGGCTGCTTACTTCATTTGCATTGGTAAAAATTGTGAATTAATTTCCAGTTTAAGGTAGGCTACAGATGAGATGACAACCAAACCAAGTTATACAAAATCAGAGGTATTTTCAGTGAAGAGTTATAGTATAACAGAGATGCTTTAAAGGTTCAAGCATCGGTTTCCATTTGCGCATGTGATCAATTAACATGTTCATAATACCGCCAGAATTACACAGATAAACACTTTTCTTGAAAATGTGGGTGGTCCTTAAAAGGACCGTTTTGTTTTTAATAGTAGACTATTCGGTCTACTTGGAGCTGGTGTACTTGGTGACAGCCTTGGTGCCCTCAGACACGGCGTGCTTGGCCAGCTCACCGGGGAGCAGCAGGCGGACGGCGGTCTGGATCTCCCTGGAGGAGATAGTGCGGCGTTTGTTGTAGTGACCCAGACGAGCGGCTTCACCGGCGATGCGCTCGAAGATGTCGTTGACAAAGGAGTTCATGATGCCCATGGCCTTGGAGGAGATACCGGTGTCAGGGTGGACCTGCTTCAGGACCTTGTACACGTAGATGGCGTAGCTCTCCTTCCTGGACTTTCTGCGCTTCTTGCCGCCCTTGGCGGCGGTCTTGGAGACGGCTTTCTTGGAGCCCTTCTTGGGCGCTGGCTTCGCAATTTCTGGCATTTTGACGGTATTCTATCAGTGACGAATGTGATGAGAAAGCGCAGTCGCACCATTATTTATACACAGCCAATGCCAATGTTGTGGTGTGACTCCCAGCAGGTGATTGGCTGATCCTCCCACAAAGAAGTTGGTGTCTTTATTTCTGTATTATTTCTCCCGCTCATGCGCTCTATTGTCCCTGTAATATTTTGAGCGGCTAAATATGCGCTTGGGGTAAATGTATGTTTTAATGTCCATAAAGGTCCCCAATGGAAACAAGCCATAGTGCTTTCTTGACTAAAATATAGACTATTAATATCAGTCTGTCTATTCATTGAGACAATGGCATTATTCCCAATATTAGTCTATAATATAAGAAATAGTTAATCAAGTATTATAATGTGTAAATGTGATTCCGCTCTTCTGGGCTTAGAAAAACAAAATAGAGAACCGGGTGGTACTTTATTTTTCTCCATTCCTAGCCCGTTTATTACTTCAAGACAATGAAAGCAGAATCGATTTAGTTGCCATCACTCCAGTTAACTTCAGTTGGGAGTTGGGACATTGTTATGTAAGCTCTGTATTCTGAGTATTTCAAGTGTGTTTTCCCGCCTCTACATGTTCATAGACTGATAATGGCAGAGCCTTTTTAAACCCACTTGGACTATGGTTCATCGCAGAGCGTAATACTAGTTCACGTTAATATTCAAATCACAACTTATTCCACAAGTGACAGCAGAGCTGATTCCTTTAAATGCATTTTGAGGGGAAAAAATGCTAAAATGCTGTTATTTGTACCCTGTATATATATAAAATGTCACAATGCGACATAGCTCTGTTTACTCAATGCTGTACCCACTCCAACTGTATATATGTTCCCCATTTTCAACTGTTTTTATTGCATTTGTGATACTTGCTTTGGCAATGTAGACGTATGTTTTCTCATGCCAATAAAACTCCTTTGAATTGAATTGACAGCCTGTCAGATTGTTTGCGAGGCTCCAGTCCCGTGCAGCTTAAAATGTGTTTTTGAAGCAAAGCAAGGTTTAATTTGGGCAAATGTGGAAATAGACGTTTCTGCCTGGTCGTGTGTCGAATTTCAAAATTGTGTATCTTTAGCACAGTACATACATGTTTTGGAATATTAACTAATCATATCGTATTAAATAGACCTATACAGCTGCAGTTATGCACAAAAGTGGGAATAAACTCGTTACATAACGTGTGGGCGGCTCTTAAAAGAGCCTTTGGGTTGTTGGTAGATCAAGTCAGCGTTTTTAACCTCCGAAGCCGTACAGAGTGCGTCCCTGTCTCTTCAGAGCATAGACAACATCCATGGCGGTCACGGTCTTTCTCTTGGCGTGCTCGGTGTAGGTGACGGCGTCACGGATCACGTTCTCCAGGAACACCTTGAGGACACCGCGGGTCTCCTCGTAGATCAGACCGGAGATACGCTTCACACCGCCACGGCGAGCCAGACGGCGGATAGCGGGCTTGGTGATTCCCTGGATGTTATCACGGAGAACCTTGCGATGACGCTTGGCGCCTCCTTTTCCCAGTCCCTTTCCGCCTTTTCCACGCCCACTCATTTTCTAGCTGCAGTTCAGTTGAAGTTGCAGAAGTGAATGATTCCAGAGCTCTGAGCCATGCCCTTTTATCTGTGTTCTGAGGACGTAAGGGAGGACAGGCAGACTGCCACATGCCCCCTCCCCCACCACACACTCCTCCCCCTTGTTCATGTTGGTCACATCACCCCCTAGTTTATAGTAATACCGGTATTGCTAGTCAAGTCCTCTATATCATAATAATTGTTAATGTTTTAAACGTATCGCCCCATTCATATTCTTGTCAATGTACATTTGGTGTTACTGAATACATGCCTAATACACCCTCTGGGCCATAGCATTTCTTTCGACTCTCAAGTTTAAATGTTTGTATTGTCACAGACATAACCTAAATAAAGTTATAATAATTCATCAATAATTAAGTATTAATACGGAATTCTTGAGGTGGACGAGGGTTACTATGTATAATAATGTATATGATTCTGAACAATAACAATGGTAGTAGGCTAGTGGCTACTATTCAATATCAATGTTGAATTTGAACCAACACATACTAGTCAGGACCATGGCGAATCTAATAGTGATTTAGGATTAACGAAATTAGGTCATAGGGGAGGTGGGTGGGTTTGCAAGCTCTATAGTTTAAGTGGGAGAAATGGCCACATACAAAATGTAGGAGGTTGGGCTGTGTTTATGTTTATTAACTTTGTATGTTTATTAACTTTGTCATAAATACATTTATGTCTAGACTGTTATGTCATTTATTTGTGAGAGGTATTAGACCATTAACACACAGACTGGTTATTATTCCAAAAAAGTGAGGATACTCTTATAAAATGAAGTGGTTGGCTCTTAAAAGAGCCTTTTGTGGGAATAAAGATGGAACAGATGATTTACTTCTTTTTGGGGGCTGCCTTCTTTGCTGCCTTGGGTTTGGCAACCTTCTTGGCTGGAGCTTTTTTGGCTGCTGCGGGCTTCTTCGCCACTTTCTTGGGGCTCTTGGCGGCCTTCTTGGGGCTTTTAGCTGCTACTTTCTTGGCGGCGGGCTTCTTGGCTTTCTTGGGTGATTTCTTAGCGGCTGCGGGCTTCTTTGCTGCCGCCTTCTTGGGCTTCTTAGCCGCTGCGGGTTTCTTGGCTGCAGCGGGCTTCTTTGCTTTAACTGCCTTCTTAGCAGCGGGCTTCTTCGCCTTCGCCGCCTCCTTGTTCATCTTGAAAGAGCCAGACGCGCCGGTGCCTTTGAGCTGGACCAGGGTGCCTTTAGCGACCAGGCTCTTGACGGCGATCTTGACGCGGGCCTTGTTCTTCTCCACATCGTAGCCGCCGGCAGCCAGAGCTTTCTTGACGGCAGCCAGAGACACACCGCTCCGCTCCTTGGAGGCGGACACGGCCTTGACGACCAGATCAGCGACGCTGGGCCCGGTCTTCTTGGGGCGGGGAGCTGCCTTCTTCTTGGCGGCCTTGGCCGGGGCTGGAGCTGGTGCTACTTCTGCCATTGTTCTCTTCTCTGTAGGTTATCCTTCCTTCCCTAAAGTAAAGTCTGTCAGACTGGTGTTGAACGCACTGAAGGGGCTGGACTTAAACAACACATGAGAACCATGTAGAGACAACTCACACTGCCCCTCTTGTCTAGGTGGCATAATGTGCCATTTGTGTTTTCTCCTCGATTAAAACAAGATATAACAAACTACAGTGTGTATTATTTAATGCAACATAGAGCTGAACAGTTAGCACACATGTGCCTTTTTGTCACAAATATATCTGAGATGAAAACTGCGATCTAGTTTTTAAGTGATAGGCTTAAAACATCACCCTTCCACAGTCAGAGAACAGTGTTTCCTCCATATTTTTCCTTCTAAAACATGTTAAACTATATTAAATTTACAACAATACTCACAATCCTCTTAGAAGACATACCTGGCGACACAATACATTAAACTATAATCTTGTTTTGCAATCCATTTTGCTATAAATAGAAGGTTTTCTGACCCCAGTAAACACACTTCAGTTTATGCAGCATGATGGATTTGATCCAACTTTGATCTGACTATAATGATGAAAACTGCTGGAACAGTTTGGACAGATAACGTATTTGTTCTCCAGCTACAGTAAACTAAACATTTAACTATCCAATCAACTGTATCACACTTCTCAGGCAGTAGGCCTACTTCATGATGCAAGGTGTCATTATATATCACATTTTTATGAGTAATTCACCATTGTGATCAGTATAGAATCAAATAAAAAGTGATGCCATATTTACTACAGATAAGATGTTATTTCTGCCACCATGCACTTATAGGAGCATGTGACAGAACTGTTTAAATAGCGATATCACAACTGTCACCTAACTGTCACCTATATACTTACTGTTTGTTGCGACCGTAGGTCGCATTTACTACCAAAAGCTCCACGGGCTGTCTGTGCGTCAGTCAGTCAGTCAGTCAGTGAGTCCGTCACACTTTTGCCCTGCTCATATCTCCACAACCGTTGCCCCCATCCATGCCAAATTTTGCACACACACTCCTTGACTGCCAAACTACAACCTCCAAGGACCCCCGGAGCCCCAGGGACCCCCAGGTCCCTGGGGTACCCCCAGATGTAAAAAATGATCAAATGTGCAAAAATGACCAAATGACCACCCCAACGGGGCTGCTCACGGGGAATTCCCGGGGACCACCGACTCCTGGTGCTCCAGAACGGATGCAAAAGTGGTGGCGCCCCCAGTGGAGGACCCCCTGCCACTGCAGCGCACATAAAATGCCGTAACTCGGGCTAGGAGCGTCCGGGAGAGCCGGGGCCGGTACCTATTTGTCCGCCAAGGCAACGCGGAGACCCCACCCCTCATTTCTCACATGGCCCTATTCTAGCGCCACCTTCAGGCCGATTTTTAAAACACATTTTTGGACACTGCTCCTACAGTTTTTGCCCTAAAATCACGAATATCACTACACAGCATGTCTACACTCATGTCATCAACATGGATCAGGAAGATTTGGGAAAAACACATTTTTGCCCTATTTGTGGAGATAAGCCACCTACGGTCGCTTATCTCCCGATTAGGGAGTCTTACTGGTTTAGACCTACTGTTTTCTTTTTTTTTTCCTTTTCTTTACATATCTACTGCATAGTACTGTGTTCTATTTGTCTGTCATTCAATGTTATATGAGATACTTAAATGGTTTCCTGTTGAAATAAGCTTAGTCTTTTCATGGATCTCCTTTTAGTAGACCTTGTACCAGTGAACTGTACCGTCATGAATCTGTACATTTTCCTATGCAAACTTCTAATAAAGCCTTCAATCAATCAATGTAACTGAACAACATAAGGCCTAATTTTAGTCCGCAGAGTTAGCAGACAGATGGTGGTAATTGCATTTAACAGAAACACATTTTGTCATCATTACAAGAACACCCAGATATAAACAGAAGTTGAATAAAAAAAATAAAATAAAAATCTCACGCACATCAGGCGCGCGCGCGCACACACACACACACACACACACACACACACACACACACACACACACACACACACACACACACACACACACACACACACTATACAGTGGTGTTACACTTCATTCATGGTTATATTCACTGCTAGGGTAAAAGACCAACTCAAAATGATGATACAATACTGAAATGATTGGGCAATTAATCAAATCTCCTCTATCTCTCCCATTTATCTTCTGTACATGACAATACGTGTTAAGACAAGATATGTTTTACAAACAAAGTAATTTGATTACAATTATTTGAATACATTCTGAACTTTGCCCATGCTGGAGACCCCCCTCAATCCCCACGCAGACACGCAGAGACTTCTCGCATTTATAGATAGATAACACCCAGATATAAACAGAAGTTGAATAAAAAAATAATCTCACACACACACACACACACACACACACACACACACACACACACACACACACACACACACACACACACGTGCAGTAGTGGTGTTACACTTTTCATGGTTATATTCACTGCTAGGGTAAATACTCCAGTATCTGGCCTATACTCCTGTTCGCAATTTGGGGTGAGGGGAGTTTCTCACCTGAACTGAGTCAGTGGGTCCCTAGACATGAAAAATCAGAGAGGTGCTCGTCCGCCATAGTGCCACGAATGGCGCAATGGCCACATCAAATATGGCCACCATCGGCTATGATAAAAATCAAACTTTTCTGTTTCTGGGTGTATATGCACATGTAATACCTCCATTTGGACTAATTTGGGTGTGGGGAATTCATTTCCCTTTTGACCATTTTGGGTGATTTGGACCTTGAAAGGTCATGGTCAAGGTCATTTTGTAATTCCGAAGACCATGGCAACAACTTGGCCATTGTTAGGAGTAAAAACAGGTGCTGTAGGTCTAAACCAACTAATTCTGACATGTATAATTCATTTCTGGTATTGTTTTGACCATTAAGGATCATCTTGTCTTTGAAATATCAATGTCAATGCCATTTTTCAAAAACGATTTTGTCTTTACTAGCACTTTTATTTAATTTTTTCTTAATTGTTTGTTTTGTTTATAATAAAATACATACTAGTGAGAAGTAGAACAAGTACTCACCCCCATTTAACTTTAAAGGGGGGTTTTAAATGGGTGTTTAAATAAGACTATTTATGACTATTTATGAATAAAAGTGACAAATAAGATCACATAACAAAAGCAAATAACAATTTCCCTCAAAGTGCACCATATTGTGGTTGTGTATTATGATGCAAGTTAGTATGATGTGTTTTTTACAGGATGGATTTGCCATTGTTCCATGGCAAAATATGATGCACAGAATTGATGGGTAGCTATGCCCCTCCCAAAAAACTTTTGTCCAATGCTAGCTTAGAATAACTTCCTGCTTGCCGCCAGGTGCTAAGCTAGCATTGGACAAAAGCTTTTTGGGAGGGGCATAGCTACGCATCAATTCCACCAGCCCAGCAACCATATCGACGAGTGTCACGCTTCAGACATGGGAGTGTACTAAAGTCAAAGTGTTCCTTCCTTTCCTCTGATTCCTTGGCTGTTGCAAGCAGGTGGCAAGAAATGCACTAGGAAGGTGCCATTGTTGGTCTCAGCAGTTGTACTGTACTTCTCTGCTACCATGTTATGTCAAGGTCTTTGGTTCTACAAAGTTTTCAAGATATTGTACTGTACTCGGTCAGAAGCCATAGCTGCATGTTTAGTCCCCACCTGGCTCATGCAGTCATCTCCAGTCTCCAAGGCATATGTGCCTTGATCACTGTCTTGTGGTGCTCCAAGATGAGAGACTGCTTGATGCAGTGGAGCCAGATCTCCTTCATCCCCAGTGCTTGGATGTTTGTATAGCATTAATGCGAAGGAGACTACGACAACTCTATGGGGTCCGCTCATAATCGTGACGTTAGGGTTATGGATAGGTTTAGTTATAATGGGGCCAATTGACTCCACATGTAACACTAGCCTCCTCAATCTATATGGAGATCCCTGTCCCAATGTCATCAATATTAAGGACATATCTGGGAATGCCCATATTTGGTAATGCCCATATATGGGCATGTTTGACATAACATTGTTGACTATCATGCAGGGGTCTCCATATATGAGTAACTGGTCCCATATACATCACTGGCCAGATGGCCAAGAATTGGCACGACCTCGCCCTTTAGGGCACACCCATCCCTCAGCAACTTTCCAAATTCTGGGTGCCTGAGGAGAACAAACAGTTCTCCAGCTGTGTTCGGAATATGGTGTCCAATCAAGCCTGTGGCAATGTTACCATCATTGTCGGACGACAGTGGCTCAGTATAGAGCAGCTGCATTGAAATCACTGAATCCCTTACAGCTCCCGATGAGCAGGTTGGAACCTTGCACGGTTTCATGGTGTGTGAATGTGTGTGTTAATGGGTGAATTGTAAAGTGCTTTGGAGAAAAGCACTATATACTGTAAATGCAGTCCATTTACCATTGTCTCTGATGAAGATAACAAAGGTGGAGTAGAGATCCCAGACATCTTGAATAGGATTGAGGAGGCTGATACATGGTGCATGTACTGACTCCATTATAACCAACCCTAACCTTCACTAACCTAATGGTCTGAATAATGGGATGTCGGAATTATGGCAGACCCCAGTTGTTGTCTCTTTCGCTTAACTGCTATACTATACCCCATATTTACAAGAACTGGCTGCAGTATGGCACTGGTGAGACTTGGAATATGCTTCCACTGCATCGAGCAGTCTCTCATCTTGGAGCACCACAAGCTAAGACAGTGATCAAGGCACATATGCCTTGGAGACTGGAGATGACTGCATGGGCCAGGTAGGGATTAAACATGCAGTTATGGCTTCTGACCGAGTACAATATATCTAACAAACTTTGGAGACTGAGAGGCAAAGACTTTGACAGAACAAGACACAGCATTGGTAGTAGAGAAGTACAACTGCTGAGACCAACAAAGCACCTTTCTAGTGCATTTCTTGCCACCTGCTTGCAACAGCCAAGGAACCTGCGGAAAGACTAGAACCAATAGAACATGGATCAGGTCATGACATTATTCATAATATTATTGTCCTGTATGCAGACTAGACTGCCCATACTATGGAGTGGAGGGAGCAAGGAGGGTCATTAGCAGTCCTTTTATTATTCATTCTATTTCAATGTCTGACTTTTGACTTTTGTGCCCAGACAAGTGAATGGAAAATGTCTTGTCCACAGGACAAGTGCCTCAAAAAGTCAATGTCAAGCCCTGATGGATGGAAGGAACACTTTGGCTTTAGTACACTCCTGCCATGTCTGAAGCGTGACACTCAACGTTATGGCTGCCTTGCTGATGGAGTTCTGTGCATCATATTTTGTGATGGAACAATGGCAAATCCATCCTGTAAAAGCACATCACACTAACTTGCATACATAGAATCACAATATGGTGCACTTTGAGGGAAATTGTTATTTAATTTTGTGTGTGATTTTTGTTGTGTGATTTTATTTGTCATTTTTATTCTTAAATAGTCTTATTTGCTAATTTAATCACCCATTTAAAGTCCCTCTTTAAAGGTAAATGCCATGGGGATTTTTACTTGTATTTCTCACTAGTATGTATTTTGTTATAAACAAAACAAACTATTATGAAAAAAAAGTGCTAGTAGACAAAATCGTTTTTGAAAAATGGCATTGACATTGATATTTCAAAGACAAGATGATCCTTAATGGTCAAAACAATACCAGAAATGAATTATACATGTCAGAATTAGTTGGTTTAGACCTACAGCACCTGTTTTTACTCCTAACAATGGCCAAGTTGTGGCCATGGTCTTCGGAATTACAAAATGACCTTGACCATGACCTTTCAAGGTCCAAATCACCCAAAATGGTCAAAACAATATCAGAAATGAATTCCCCACAATTCCTCAGTCATGAAACTTTTTTCTATTGCAAACTTCTAATAAATTCTTCAATCAATCAATCAATCAAACAAACACACACACACACACACACACAAGAGCTTGTCAGGAACCATGCTTTTTGTGTGATTTAAATTAAAACATGGAAGTGTTTTATAATTGTAGTTTTACTGTGATTTATTTACATTAACCACTTCAGACTTTGCAATTATGCCAAATTGCAAATAGCTGACTTACACAATGCCATAACGATGCATTGAGAGTTTGTTTCACTATTTTTGTAAGAAAGTGGCCCAAACTAGATTAAAAGTAGACACTTAACAGCAGCCAAATGAAATCAAAACCAACATAAAACATAAAACAGATGCATCGTTATCATCAACCAAACAGACAGGCCATGGATTATAACAACCTGGCATCATCATTGTATGGACATGGAAATACAGATGAGTGTTCCTCTACAAGTCACGTTATCCTCATTGTCATACAGTCATTTCCCCTTTGAATGACTCATTGTGTCAAAATGTCCCAGAGCAAAGACACTTAACCCCTACAGTTTTCAAAAGAGAAAAAAAGTCATTGAGTGGGTGTACTACTCCTTTAATAGCATCCACTGCTCCTAATAGTTAATGCAGAGACAAATTTCACGTTCCGTATGTGCAAATATATATTTTACATCATCATGTTACAGTTACAGTGACTTTCCCTGGCAACATTTTCAGAGGGAAAGTGCTATCGAAGTTGTAAACGTATGGATAGAGCATGTCAGTGAAAGTGTGTGTGAAGGTGTAAAGGTGTTTGTTAGTGTCGGGATCAGAGAATGACAGCTCTCCTCTGTTCCAGTCCAGGTGGACTCTGATCCTAGGGTGTATCTGCATCTGTGGGAGTGGGAGAGAGCTGAATACGTCTGGCGAATTGAGAGTGTACATATGACCATTGAAACCCATATTCCAACACAGATTGTCATCATCATCTGCTAACACACCCACCTCCCAGTCTGTACCGTGTCCAACCTCAACATCCCAGCTGTGAGTCCCTGAGTCAAAGCCCTCAGAACCCGTGACAAAGAGAGGTTCATGGAATCCCGCAATCAAACCCCTCAGTCTCTGAGTCTCTGACCTAGATGACCTTGACGGGTCATCTACGTCACATGCACAGCTCACACTGGTCATATCATCAGACACCTTCTGTGTTGGATGGGCAGTGTTGGGGTTCAGGATGACAGGATTATAGGAGATCACGTCCTTCATCTTGTTCCAGACTCTGAAGGTTAGGTTGTTCAGGTGCTTTGCCACATCTAGCATTGCCCCTGGGATCCGCTGAGGGTCCTGTTGTGTGGACGGGGACGCGGGGCGCTGGAGTCTTTCCACCGTGGCCTTGTAGTTCTGTAGGAATGAGATGTCTTCAGCTCTCAGCTCCTCCTCCACGGCTCTGATTGTGCGCGAAAGGGTCAATATCTCTCTGTTCAGTCCTTCAATCTTCTCCCTCATCATCTGACTCTTCTGCTGCTCTTCCTCTCTCAGAGCAAAGAGCCTAGCCTCCTCTTCATCGTGCAGAAACCTATGGAGCTTTCTAAAATGTTCCTTAATCTGAACCGTTGCCATCTGGTTCTGGTTCTTAATGTATGCTGCTGCTGTGTCACACGTTGCTTTAAATGTGGTGCAGACCTCCAGTTGATGCTGTAACCCATCATGCACTCTTTCAATGTCCACCTTGAGGTCCAGTGCAGCTTCTCTGATGGAACAGAAAGGGTGGTTTGTGTGTTTGTCTGCAGGTTGAGCACACGCAAGACACACTGGCTGTTGGCATTCCGTACAGAAGAGCTTGAGTTCCTCCGTGTGCAGCAGACCGCAGAGATCCTCTGGTGATGTTCTCTGACGTTTTGGAGCTCTCCCACGTTTCTTCAGCGTGATGGTCTCACATAGGTTCTTCAGAGCCATGTTGCAGGGTGGATCCATGATTGAATTTATTTTCTTACAAACTGGACATTCATTCATGTCCTTCTCTGTCCACCATTTCGCCAGACACTCTTTACAGAAGCTGTGGCTGCACAACAGGATAACGGGATCTTCAAAGACGTCATGGCACACGGGACATAGAAAATCCTCATCTGCAAAAGAAAACTTTGATGACATTTTTGTCTCAGAGTGAAGACACAAACACCAACCCTCCTCTAGAATGTTCCCTGAAGTTGACTGTGAATCGTCCTCCCTCACTGGAAGGTTTAACTGGGGTTTGGTCTGAAGGTGAATCTCTTTTATCCAGGGGGGTCTAGTAGGGGGGCGGAGCTTTGACACCCCCATGCAGACCTGTTGCACATGCATGCTACACACACACAAACACACAATCACACACACACACACACACACACACACACACACACACACACACACACACACACACACACACACACACACACACACACACACACCCCTATACAGTTATTTCAATATTCCCCCACAGATATTCAGTGACAAAATCATGTGATATAGGCTACAAACTGAAATAACTGTAATTTTGTGAAGGGTTTTTCATGCCATCAAACTTTCTCAGAGTTGCGCATGTTTAAATCCACACTAAGGATGTTACTGTGTACATTAGGGGTTAGATAAGATGTGTTTAACAAAACCAAGTCATTTGATTACAATTATAAATAATGTACTTATTTTTCCCCTTCAGAGGTTGGAGAGCCCCTCAACCCCAGCCACTCATAGACATGCTGATTAGATTCACACCAAAACACTTACTGTACTTGTCTGGTCATGAAGGATTAAGAGCTTTGTACAGAAGTGGCTCATTCCAGGACTATGAATATATAGAGTCCCAGCAGGGAGCTCATTGTCTTGCACTGGCCTACTCTGTAACGATTCAGTCAGGAACAAGGCATTAGTGGAGTCAGTAACGCCGAAAAATAAGCTGTTAACTTCAAGTCATGATGCAAAGGTCCCCTTTGGTATGGAAGTACCTTAGGGCCATAGGAAAGAATTTATCCAAAGAGACAAGTTAGATCACCCTTCATTTTCTTTTTATAGCCATTTTAAAAATGGCCGCCGACAATAAACCACTATTCAGGTTCAGGTTCAGGTTCAGGTTCAGTTTTATTAGTCAAATGCACATCCATACAGGTATAGACATACATTGAAATGCTTGTGCCAAGAGCACTCTCAGCCTTATTACACACAAAAAAACAAGACAACAACAGGTCACCCAGGACAACCCAAAAACAACAAAACAACCATACAGTGTAACAGTGTACAGTTTAAAAACTGCGTATCTTGCACATGACTACCTACGTCTCGCTTCCATCTCTTCGTTAAGCATCCTGATTGCTTGAGCATAAAAACTATTACTGAAACGGGTGGTGTGAGATTTGATGCTCTGGTAACGTTTTTTGGATGGGAGGAGATAGAACAGGGAATGGGCGGGGTGACAGCTGTCCTTTAAGATGTTCTCTGTCTTTTTCTTACAGCGTGTGTTATAGATTGTGTGTAGCTGTGGTAATTCTGTGCCAATGATTTTGGCAGCTTTCTTCACAATTCTCTGTAACTGTGTACTGTCTTGAACAGTCACGTTACCAAACCACACTGTGATGCATCCTGTCAAAACACTTTCTATGGTACAGCGATAGAAATTAACAAGAGCCTTGGTGCTCAGGCCAAATCTCCTGAGGCGCCTCAGAAAGTACAATCGCTGCTGCGCTTTCATAAGGATACCTTCGCTGTTTTGAGACCATGTGAGTGAGTTTGTTATGTGAACACCCAGGAATTTGAAACTGTCCACTATGTCTACAGGTGAACCATTTATGGTTAAGGGACTGTGATTGACTTTAGACTTCCTAAAGTCAACGATGATCTCTTTTGTTTTACTAACATTTAGAGAGAGATTGTTATTCTGGCACCATAGGGTTAGCTCTTCAATTTCCCTCCTATAGGCCCTCTCATCATCATTGGATATTAGTCCTATAACCGTGGTGTCATCTGCAAATTTGAGAATAGAATTATTGCCACACCTGGCAACACAATCATAGGTGAACAGACTATACAACAAGGGACTGAGGCAGCAGCCCTGGGGCGCTCCAGTCCTGGTCAATATCTTAGATGAATGCTTGTTCCCTATTCGTACAGATTGTGGCCTGCCTGTCAAAAAGTCAAACAGCCAGTTGCAGATACTACTGCCAAGACCTAGACCCCTGAGTTTCAACACAAGCTTAGATGGTACAATCGTGTTAAAGGCAGAGCTATAATCTATGAAGAGTAGTCTGACATAAGAGTTCCTATTCTCCAGATGTTTCAAGGCAATGTGTAGTGCGAGAGAAATAGCATCATCGACTGATCTATTAGCACAGTATGCAAACTGTAATGGATCAGTATTGGCAGGGATAATGTGCGTTATATGTGATATAACCATTTTTTCCAGACACTTCATAAGAACAGAGGTCAAAGCCACAGGGCGATAATCATTAAGACATGCGACAGGTTTTTTCTTTGCTATGGGTACAATTATGGTTTCCTTAAAACACAACGGTACCACACACAATGACAGTGACATATTAAAAATGTCAGTAAAGACTCCCGAAAGCTGGTCGAAACACAACTTAAGGACACGTGAGGCAATCCCGTCAGGGCCGGCCGCCTTATGAGTCCCAACGCTTTTAAAAGTTTTACTCACATCTCGTTGTGTCACCTGCAGCTCCACCGCACCGGGTGTTCCCCGCACCGGTGTAACTGGGTCCGTGTTGTGAGTTTCAAAGCGGGCGAAAAAGTTATTCAATTCGTCCGGTAGAGAGTCCGAGGTGTTAATAACAGCCGGCTTCGGTTTGTAATCCGTGATCGCCCGCAGCCCTCTCCACATACGCCGTGCGTCACAGCCACTATAGTTGTTCTCCAGTTTGTCCCTATATTGTCTCTTAGCGTCTCTGATCGCCCTCCTCAGGTCGTATCTGGATTTTTTGTACCGTTCCTCGTCCCCAGATTGAAAAGCGGCTCGGCGCTCTCTCAACTTCAGACGAGTATCATGGTTCATCCACGGCTTCTCGTTGGGATAAGAGCGAACGGTTCGCGCTGGGATGCAATTATCCACACAGAATTTAACATAGCTGGTGACAGTGTCAGCGTAGTTATCCAAACTTGTGGCTGAGTCTTTGAAGATGGACCATTCTGTCGATTCAAAGCAGCCCTGTAGTTTAGATACATTATCTGTGGACCAGCACTGAACAGACCTCTCCTTGGGTTGCTCGCTCTTCATTCTCTGCTTGTAGGCAGGTAGCAGTAGCACCGCATGGTGGTCAGATTTCCCAAAGTGGGGCCGTTGGACCGCTCTGTAGGCAGCCTTGATGGTGGAATAACAATGATCCAGCGTCCTTTCCTTCCTTGTTGGGCACTTAACGTGCTGGTAAAAGTGTGGCAGCACCGATTTCAAGTTGCAGTGGTTAAAGTCCCCAGCCACGATTGATATGGCTTCCGGGTGCTTATTTTCCTGCTTGCCTATGACATCGCTCAGCTCGTCCATAGCTTCGGATGCACTCACTTCTGGTGGGATGTAAACAGCCGTCAGCAACACACAAGGAAATTCCCTGGGCAAGTAGAACGGTCTACACCGTAGTGTTAAATGCTCCAGCACCGACGAGCAGTGCTGTGAGACTATATCCACATTAGAACACCAAGAGTCGTTGATGTGAAACAGAACACCGCCCGCTCTTGTCTTCCCCGTGTTTGCCATCGAACGGTCTGTGCGGAACACAGAGAAGCCATCTAGCTGTACCGCCCTGTCAGGAACGTCAACATTCAGCCACGTCTCCGTGAAACAGAGCACACAGCAGTTCTTTATATCCCTTTCAACGCGTAGCCGGGTTCGGAGGTCGTCCATCTTGTTGTCGATCGCTTGGACGTTTGCCAACAATATGCTGGGGATGGGTGGTCGCGAAGGGCGTCCACGTAGCTTCACCAGTGAACCCCCTCGCTTCCCTCTCTTCCTCCTATGGCCCCGCCATGGTGGAACCGTGCTGTTGTTGTTGTTGTGCAGTTCTCGCGGCAAATCCGGTCTGAAAACGTCCGAAGCAACAAATCTCAAGTCCAGTAACGTCTGGCGATCGTAGGTCATCGTACAGGACGCGTTACGTGCAAAAACAGTGATATACAACATTAAAACAAGCAATAAGGCCAGAGCAGCTCTCAGCGTGTCGCCATGCCACGGCGCCATCTTGGTAGTTCTATTAGTTCTATTACACCAGACCCCATATCTTTGCTTCTGTTAGAGCTATGATAATAATATTGGTGTCAACTTGTACATTTTTGGGGTCTAGGAATTCAATTAAATAGGTTTCAAAGCAAAAAACCCAATACTTCACTAATTAACATGACAGCGGGGGGTAAAATATGCAAATTTCATGAAAAATAACACGTTTTAACGGGGTAACTTACCCCCCCACCCCTCCCCCTAAACTTTGATTCACCTTTCCTTTGGTGTGGAAGTACCTTAGGGCCATAGGAAATAATTTATCCAAAGAGACAAGTTAGATCACCCTTCATTTTCTTTTTATGGCCATTTTAAAAATGGCCGCCAACAATAATCCCCAATATACCAGACCCCATATCTTTGCTTCTGTTAGAGCTATAATAATAATATTGGTGTCAAAGTGTACATTTTTGGGGTCTAGGAATTCAATTAAATAGGTTTCAAAGCAAAAAACCCAATACTTCACTAATTAACATGACAGCGGGGGGTAAAATATGCACATTTCATGAAAAATAACACGTTTTAACAGGGTAACTTACCCCCCGTCCCTCCCCCTAAACTTTGATTCACCTTTCCTTTGGTGTGGAAGTACCTTAGGGCCATAGGAAATACTTAATCCAAAGAGACAATTTAGATCCCCCTTCATTTTCTTTTTATGGCCATTTTAAAAATGGCCGCCAACAATAAACCACTATTACACCAGACCCCATCTTTGCTTCTGTTAGAGCTATAATAATAATATTGGAGTCAAAGTGTACATGTTTGGGGTCTAGGAATTCAACTAAACAGGTTTCAATGCAAAAAAAAAAACAATACTTCACTAATTGACATGACAGCGGGGGGTAAAATATGCACATTTCATGAAAAATTATACGTTTTAACAGGGTAACATACCCCCCCCCCCCACCCCTCCCCCTAAACTTTGATTTACTTTTCCTTTGGTATGGAAGTACCTTAGGGCCATAGGAAAAAACTAATCCAAAGAGACAAGTTGGATCACCCTTCCTTTTTTTATATAGCCATTTTTTAAATGGCCGCCACAATTCAAAACAATACAGCAGAACCAATATATTTCCTTCTGTTAAAGCTATAATAATAATATTAGTGTCAAAGTGTACATTTTTGGGGTCTAGTAATCCAAGGTTTCAATGAAAAAAAAAACAATATGTTTCAACAGGAGTAAAATATTCAAAGAAGAATACGTTTTAACAGGGTAACGTTACATTTTCTCCACCTTTGGCAATGAAGTAGGCTACCTTAGGATAATAGGAAAGAAATTATCCAAAGAGACAAATTATATCACCCTTCATTACTGAAATATACACGTTTAAAAAAATGGCAGCCATCATTTACACTTACAGCAATACATCACATCCTATATCTTTGCTTCTGATAGAGATATCATTTCTGAGGTAAAGGAATCCAATTAAATTGGTTTCAAGACAACAACAAAAAACAATAGTTTTCTCATTACCCTCAAAATGGAGGTGAAATAATTAATCACATTTCATTAACAGTTAACAAATCATGTACTGATGCAAACTTGGACACATCATCAGTGTTGTTTCCTGGAGTCACTGGGTGTTTTGGGTCCTGCAAGAGTCAGCCTCCTCAGGCGACCCGAAGCTGATCAGACCTCGTTATGTATCCAAGTGGTATGCTTCTGTCCCCACTGCTCTCCCCTCTTAATCTGGAGGCTTTTTCTGCTGCATCCACATTGTTGCCTAAGGCTCTTCTTTGTTGGGAACTGTTATTATGCACAGTGGCGTAGCTGTGCTTAGGGAGTGACTGGCAAATTCCAGACTGCCAGATTATGTCAGGTCTCAATCTGGACTGGGTGATGTGTGGTGGAATTTTCAGCTGCCTCTCCAGGTCAACTCTCATCACTCAGTCTCGGGCTGTGGAGAGCAAACCAGCAGAGCAGTTCTTTGGTGTTTTCTCTGGCCTTTTCCCTTCCTTGACACAATGAATGGCCTTAGCTGTGGCTTGGGAGTATTGGATGCCCTTGCTGATTGCTTAAAATGGTAAATGGTGCATTTATATAGCGCTTTTATCCAAGGCGCTTTACATAGATCGTGCATTACATTCACCCATTCACGCACACATTCATACACCGGTGGCGGAGGAAACCATGCAAGGCACCAACCTGCTCACCGGGAGCAATTAGGGGTTCAGAGTCTTGCTCAAGGACTCCTCGACATTAACTCAGGGGGAGCCCGGATTCGAACTGGGAACCCTTCGGGAACCCTTCGTGCTCTAATATCGGTTTCTCTACCCCTGAGCAATGCCACTCCTTAAGCGATGGATTTCAGGACCTGGTGGTGCCTCAATAGAAATAACCCGGCCCTCAGGCCTCACCCAACACCTTGGAGCAGCTGCTCAGGATATGTTCAGGATATGTACATGTGTGCTCATTATGTGTACTGCAGATATTCCTGTGTCCGTGCCGAAACAGAGCGTGAGTTTATTGGTCTTCCTGTACAGTCCGATTTTGCTTAGGCTGCGTGGCAATCCCAGCCATCTTCATTCAGCCATCAGATCATAGATGAGTAGAGGCCAGAGGATTTTTGGGTGCATTTCATGCTGGTAGACACAGGCCTTGAATCTTCCAGGGAGCCCCCTCCAGGTCAGCACTGGTTGCCTTGATGGAATCTCTGTCATTCAGAGTGCGGTTGAAGACATTTCCAAACTCATCACCGGCTTCTCAATGACTGATGGGATCTGGTGTTCTCCCAGACTGAAGCGAATTTGTCTGACATTCCCCTTCTTTTGGATATTTTTTTCCCTTACCAGGTATATTCCAGCACATGCCATTGCTCAGTCTTGGACCATCCAAGGCAATGGCACTGCCAGCATTCCATGCTTTAATGGGGATACAACACAGCATTTGGCAAGGGCAAGAAGACAGTCTGTGTGGCAGTCCTTGCCTGAACTCACCTTACCTCTTCAGCTGCTCTCTGGCCCTAGCCCAACCACTGAGATGATCTCCACCCACACACCCATTCTCTAGAAATGTCTCCAGAAGCTGTATGGTGTTTCCGGGGACGACATTAGGATTGTGTCCTAATGCTCGACTCTCCCTCTTCCTTCAAAAAGGAAGATAATTTGATCACATGCCACCAAGCAGTGATGCACTCCATTGGAAGTGCAAGACAGACTGTATTATTGTAGCTCTAACAGAAGCAAAGATATGGGTTCTGGTGTAATAGTGGTTTATTGTCGGCGGCCATTTTTTAAATCTAAGGTATGGCCCTAAGGTACTTCCATACCAAAGGAAAAGTAAAATAAAGTTTAGGGGGAGGGGTGGGGGGTAAGTTACCCAGTTAAAACGTATTATTATTCATGAATTATGCATATTTTACCCCCCGCTGTCATGTTAATTAATGAAGTATTGGGTTTTTTGCATTGAAACCTGTTTAGTTGAATTCATAGACCCCAAAAATGTACACTTTGACACCAATATTCTTATTATAGCTCTAACAGAAGCAAAGATGGGGTCTGGTGTAATAGTGGTTTATTGTCGGCAGCCATTTTTTAAATGGCTATAGATAGAAAATGAAGGGTGATCTAACTTGTCTCTTTGGATAACTTGTTTCCTATGGCCCTAAGATACTTCCATACCAAAGAAAAGGTGAATCAAAGTTTAGGGGGAGGGGTGGGGGGGTAAGTTACCCTGTTAAAACGTGTTATTTTTCATGAGATTTGCATATTTTACCCCCCGTTGTCATGTTAATTAGTGATGTATTGGGTTTGTTGCTTTGAAACCTGTTTAGTTGAATTCCTCGACCCCAAAAATGTACACTTTGACACCAATATTATTATTATAGCTCTAACAGAAGCAAAGTTGGGGTCTGGTGTAATAGTGGTTTATTGTTGGCGGCCATCTTTTAAATGGCTATAGATAGAAAATGAAGGGTGATCTAAATTGTCTCTTTGGATGAATTGTTTCCTATGGCCCTAAGGTACTTCCATACCAAAGGAGAGGTGATTCAAAGTTTAGGGGGAGGGGTGGGGGGGTAAGTTACCCTGTTTAAACGTGTTATTTTTCATGAAATTTGCATATTTTACCCCCTGCTGTCATGTTAATTAGTGAAGTATTGGGTTTTTTGCTTTGAAAAATATTTAATTGAATTCCTAGACCCCAAAAATGTACACTTTGACACCAATATTATTATTATAGCTCTAACAGAAGCAAAGATATGGGGTCTGGTGTAATAGTGGTTTATTGACGGCGGCCATTTTTAAAATGGCTATAAAAAGAAAATGAAGGGTGATCGAACTTGTCTCTTTGGATAAATTATTTCCTATGGCCCTAAGGTACCTCCATACCAAAGGGGACCTTTGCATCATGACTTGAAGTAAAAAGTGCGTTACTGACTCCACTACATGTTGAAAAGGCAATTTCAACGGTCATTAACAAAAGTCAGCCCCCGATCCTTGGAGGAGATCCCATCAGTGGAGGTTCTTCTTTTCAACCAGAACTTCAGCTTCCCCACGAGGATGAAGATGTCAAATAATATAAGAAAGAGTGAAAAATGACAATAGCTCTGTGAGCTTGTAGATCTGCTATATTCACACTATGTATCTGTGGAACCGAGTCAAACAAAATACATGCAACCTCAACTCCGTAAATTCCAGGTGCTTTACAGGGTGGGGGTACCTAGCTAGTTCTAATATGATTATGTTATTATTATTAGTGAACATAGCAGATCTGCAAGTTCATTTTGAGCTTGTAGATCTGATCTTTTGATTGATTGATTGAGCTATTTAGAAGTTTGGTAAAGTTTCATGAAAGTACAGTTCACTGATACAATGTCAACTAAAATGAAACTCGGGTAAGGCAAGGCTTATTTAGGACAGGTGTAGAGTAGACTGTAAGGGGTCCTTGGCCTGAAAAACGCTGAAGACTCCTGCTTACATGATCACACAACACGCTTTGAGTATGCACGCTGTAGCACTGTGTGTTGCAGAACACGACAGCATGCTGTGTGACCTGATTCATTATTATGGCGGAAAAGCACGTTTTAACATTGCTGCCACAGATGTCATCTCCCACATGATACACTACCGGCCAATCACAGCGCCGATCATACACCACCGGCCAATCACAGCGAGTCTTGCTGTCTCTTCAGAAAATAGCTTCCCTTAGCAACTGTGTTTACATTGGTGAAGGAATCTTGCATGCTACTCCCTCAATCCTGGTCTAAAAATGACGGGAGACGGCTCTATGGATTCGTATCGGCGAGGCGGAGGCGGTCGCGGGGGTCGCGGCGGCCGCGGTGGTCCGCGGACCCCCGTTCCGGTGGTCCGCGGTGAAAAACGGCCGAAAAAAGCAATACCGCTACTGACCACTAGTTGAGCAGCTTCCACAGTACAGCTTTAACTGTTATTTTATAATTAATCTATTTAATCTATTTAAGTTCTTATCACACAATAATTTGGAGGACCCCCAGTAGTAAATCTGAGGACCCCCTGTTGAAGACCCCTGATTAAAGATAAAAAAAACCTCAGTATTCAAACATTTATGTACCAGAACAAACGTAGGCTATATACCATAATTATATATAATGCACTTAACCATTTACAATCAAATTTGAATGGACCAAGAACTCTTCACTGAGAGTAAAAACATTCACTGAAAAAGTAGGCCATATGTTGGTGAAATGATCAGGCCATCACAGTTTCCCAATGAACTTTACTTAGCAAGCAGCAGCAACATGAGAACGATATGACTGACTAATCGATCCCCCAAAAAACCCACAGAGCAGAATAGAACATCAGTCAGTAAGACATAACAGGCCTAGTAGTAGTAACCTTGAAAAATTATGCATATATTGTGTAGCAGTAGCTCATTAGGTGTTTAAAATGTTTGTTTAAACAGTTCCTCATTTTGCTGTGGGCCGCTTGACAACCCCTCCAGGACCACTGCATGTCACCGGACCACCAGCCACATTTTGAGAACCACTTCCTTACGATATTCACATAAAGAATACAGCCTGTTCTAAATGAAATGATCAAATATCTATATAATAGACACACAAATTACCTTCGGTATTATGTCCTCCCTTATTTAAATTATTTATTTACCCAAGCGCTGCCTGGGTTCAGTTGCTGGTTAATTACAACATATAGCCTTCTGTGAGCCCATCATTATGAGGGTAAATTATTGACTGTCATTTGTGGATTTAAATAATGTTCCTGGGTCAGTAGCTACGATGGTGGGGCCATCAGAGATCTTGAAAAGGCACCAGCCTTAATGTCTACCCCTGATGTATTATCCTCATATCTCCATATTTCAAGAAAATATTTCAGTAAAAGAATGACATGCTAAATCATATACAACTATATACGGTATACACAAAGCCAGCACAGTCTGTGTCTCCGGTCATACACAGCTTGTTAGCCATGGCGGGCCAGAGCTCGGCCCTGGAAGACTGCAGGGGGGCTTGCAGCACTGCATGCTGCGGTAGTCGTCCATGTGTTGATGGGGCGCACAAGCTGGATCTTACCGAGAACGCGAGCCGTCACAGAACCAGGGGCTGAGTGCCAGCTGCACACGTGTGCAGACCGTGTGCAGGCTGATGAAGGGTCTGGGGGAACGCACACGCCACACACGCACTCACTCACCTACAGATGCACACACACAGAGAGAACAGCGATATTTAATTATCTGGATAAAATAAAGAGTTAAATGGCTCTATATTGTGATAGTGATAGGCATTAATACAGAGAGCATTGATGGACTTAGCAGCATGTATTGATCATTACTCCAAAGGACAAAGAGATAGAGATGGAGTATTTCTTTAAGGTTTGTAGCACAGTATTCAAGATCAAGTGTGTGTGTGTGTGTGTGTGTGTGTGTGTGTGTGTGTGTGTGTGTGTGTGTGTGTGTGTGTGTGTACCTGATAGATGTGGTTGAGTTTGAAGTATTTGAGAAGCAGCAGCAGGATGGCAGAGATGGCCTTCACGATGATCTCTTTGTGGCGATTGATGGACTGCATACTGCAACATCGATATCATGCTTTTCTGTGGGCAGTAATGCCACGCTATTCATGTGGTACAGTAATCAAATTTTACATCATCAGCGTTGTAAAGCACGCGCATTTTCATTTTGACAAAAGTCAGGACATAGCCAGGAAGTACAGCCGAGTACAGCCGGCCAATCGTGACGGTCGGGGGCGTGGTCTGGGAGCAAAAAACGGGGAGGCGGGGGTAGCGGGGGGCGATCGGCCACACATGTTCCGGTAGACGCATGCACGCCAGACAGACAGCCATTGACTCCGACCTAACAATGGCTACTGTCTATGACGGTAGTTCCATATGACATCTCCAAACAGATTCGCCAAACAGATTCGCTCCATTTCTCCATGTATAGGTCCAAATGCCCAACGTTGAGCTTGACTCAGTCCATTGAGTTGGCCTAACAATGGCTACTGTCTATGACGGTAGTCCCATATGACATGATGGAATGGACTTTCTCCATATGTGTTCTCCACATCTCCATGTTTAGGCCAAACAAATTTCGCTCCATTTCTCCATGTATAGGTCCAAATGCCCAACGTTGAGCTTGACAACGAAACGTTCTTAACACAGACGCCCCCATATTTACATATATATAAAAAGTATGTCATGTGACATCACTTCCTGTACAGACAGTCAGACAGACAGCCATTGACTCCGGCCTAACAATGGCTACTTTCTATGACGGTAGTCCCGACATGATGGACTGGACTATCTCCATATATAGTGTTATCCACATTTCGTGTAGCCGCCCTGTACAGGAAGTGATGTCACAACTCGCTGACATCACACTGACATCACAGAGGATATGGAAGGAAGGAAGGAAGGTCACATCACAGAGGATACGGAAGGTCACTCAAGCGACACGGTTCTTCAGAGTATATGCGACCTTCGGTCGCAATAAATCCTCCCTTGCCAACGTTGCTAAAGCTGACATGTTGACGTAACTTAGCATGGCATGGCTAGCAGCATAAGTAAATGACATGTAAACAATAGCTACTAGCTAGCTAGCATGTCCGTAAACTAGCAGTTAGGGTGTTTTTTCAGCTCGATATAACATTAAATATAAAAACATATTTGACATGTCATCAATGAAATTATGAAGTTTAGAAAATATCCTAACTAGTTCTGCATAACTGATGTTTTACATATACAAACCTGTTTGAAACAGATGAAATGAAGAGAGTCGGTGCTGCTAGCAAACATTTAAGGCGGATTTTGCCGATACCAATATACTGTAGGCCTATAACAAAACAACATTATGTTGTCTGTTGAAGGGGAAAAAAACATAGAATGTCGTATAATTAAGGTTTCAATAACCACTCAAACCAGGTCGTGGGGTCCCCTTGGGGGAAGCCAAAGTGCAGGGGCTTATTTTTGGAATGAGATGGTCCAAAATCCTAACTCCCACATTCAGTACAATACTTGATTGAATACGTTACCAGAAAAGTAAAACAGCACATGATACAGTTTGACAATAAAGCTAAAAGTACCACACGAAAAAGTCCTCTGGACTTGTTTCCATTGTGGTCATATGCATTGTATAATAACATTATATAAAAAATAAAAGAGATCTATAACCTCACGTACAGCACATTACATTGTGAAGCTTTGTGAGCTTGTAAATGGGCTATTCCATGAATGTACAACATATAAGAGGTCATGGTCGACATGTCTAAAACAACCATAGACTGTATAAAAGATATGGACAAAGCGAAGCCATTGGTTTCTATGCAGCGCAAATGACACAATATGGGTCCTTGGCATGGGTGCTGCCATCATAGATTGTAAAGGCACCAGAGGATGCTATTGGCTGCCAACGGTCACACGCAACCGCAGAGATACATGGGAGAATGTGGTCGGAGCCTCCCGAAATACAGCACACGAAGAAGAACACAGCCGGCTGGTATTAGTTTAGTTGGCCACGCCCCCCGCAACTTCATCATCAATTTTAACATAAATGGGACCTTATTTTCACAAAACGCATATTATCGTGATTGAAAGGCAATTTTTAACTAGCGATAGGAACCATAAAGTATTTATGAAAATGTTAATTAAGGTTAGAAAACGAAAGGGGAAAATGAATGGGGTCCAACGGAGAACATTGCTTTTTGTGATCGGCCGGGGGGGAAAACAGCGCAACTAGCGGCCAATCATATGAAGTTTTAGTTCCGTATTGGAGTCATTTTAAATCGGCGGAACTATACCCCTGAAAACAACACAAATGTGTCGATGTGTGCTGTGATGTGTGTGTGTGTGTGTGTGTGTGTGTGTGTGTGTGTGTGTGTGTGTGTGTGTGTACTTATACATAATATAGCCTACTATACAATATGTAGGCCTATGTAATCTGGCCATTAGAGAGAGGCCATGTTGAATGTGGTTAATGTGTCATGTAAATGTCTTCCACACCTATTACAGGTGCAACTGGTATGGTATAACTGGGTGGGGCGTGCATTTCCAACTGGCATTGTTCCCTGCTGGGACACTAGATATTCATAGTCCTGGTACGAGCCACTTCTGTACAAAGCTCTGAATCATTCATGGCTATCAATCATTCTTTAAGTAAGTGTTTTGTAGTAAATCTAATCAGCATGTCTATCAGTGGCTTCTCAAAGTGAAGGTTGGGGATTGAGGGGGTCTCCAGCATGAGGGGAAAAAAAGGAAAACAAAGTTCATAATGTATTCAAATAATTCTAATCAAATTACTTTGTAAAACATATCTTGTTTTAACATATGTCATGTACAGAAGAGAAATGGGAGAGATAGAGGAGATTTGATTAATTGCCCAATCATCTCAGTATCGTATCATACTTTTGAGTTGGTCTTTTACCCTAGCAGTGAATACAACCATGAATGAAGTGTAACACCACTACATGTGTGTGTGTGTGTGTGTGTGTGTGTGTGTGTGTGTGTGTGTGTGTGTGTGCGTGCGTGCGTGTGTGTGTGTGTGCGTGCGCGCGCGCGCGCGCGCGCCTGATGTGCGTGAGATTTTTTTTATTTTTATTTTATTCAACTTCTGTTTATATCTGGGTGTTCTTGTAATGATGACAAAATGTGTTTCTGTTAAATGCAATTACCACCATCTGTCTGCTAACTCCGCGGACTAAAATCAGGCCTTCTGTTGTTCAGTTACAGTTAGGTGACAGTTGTGATATCGCTATTTAAACAGTTCTGTCACATGCTCCTATAAGTGCATGGTGGCAGAAATAACATCTTATCTGTAGTAAATATGGCATCACTTTTTATTTGATTCTATACTGATCACAATGGTGAATTACTCATAAAAATGTGATATATAATGACACCTTGCATCATGAAGTAGGACTACTGCCTGAGAAGTGTGATACAGTTGATTGGATAGTTAAATGTTTAGTTTACTGTAGCTGGAGAACAAATACGTTATCTGTCCAAACTGTTCCAGCAGTTTTCATCATTATAGTCAGATCAAAGTTGGATCAAATCCATCATGCTG
The DNA here is from genome assembly GCF_963921795.1 of Nannobrachium achirus. Taxonomy (NCBI): domain Eukaryota; kingdom Metazoa; phylum Chordata; class Actinopteri; order Myctophiformes; family Myctophidae; genus Nannobrachium; species Nannobrachium achirus. The sequence continues at coordinate 7,204,745 of NC_137814.1, forward strand.
CATAAACTGAAGTGTGTTTACTGGGGTCAGAAAACCTTCTATTTATAGCAAAATGGATTGCAAAACAAGATTATAGTTTAATGTATTGTGTCGCCAGGTATGTCTAAGAGGATTGTGAGTATTGTTGTAAATTTAATATAGTTTAACATGTTTTAGAAGGAAAAATATGGAGGAAACACTGTTCTCTGACTGTGGAAGGGTGATGTTTTAAGCCTATCACTTAAAAACTAGATCGCAGTTTTCATCTCAGATATATTTGTGACAAAAAGGCACATGTGTGCTAACTGTTCAGCTCTATGTTGCATTAAATAATACACACTGTAGTTTGTTATATCTTGTTTTAATCGAGGAGAAAACACAAATGGCACATTATGCCACCTAGACAAGAGGGGCAGTGTGAGTTGTCTCTACATGGTTCTCATGTGTTGTTTAAGTCCAGCCCCTTCAGTGCGTTCAACACCAGTCTGACAGACTTTACTTTAGGAAAGGAAGGATAAACTACAGAGAAGAGAACAATGGCAGAAGTAGCACCAGCTCCAGCCCCGGCCAAGGCCGCCAAGAAGAAGGCAGCTCCCCGCCCCAAGAAGACTGGGCCCAGCGTCGCTGATCTGGTCGTCAAGGCCGTGTCCGCCTCCAAGGAGCGGAGCGGTGTGTCTCTGGCTGCCGTCAAGAAAGCTCTGGCTGCCGGCGGCTACGATGTGGAGAAGAACAAGGCCCGCGTCAAGATCGCCGTCAAGAGCCTGGTCGCTAAAGGCACCCTGGTCCAGCTCAAAGGCACCGGCGCGTCTGGCTCTTTCAAGATGAACAAGGAGGCGGCGAAGAAGCCCGCTGCTAAGAAGGCAGTTAAAGCAAAGAAGCCCGCTGCAGCCAAGAAACCCGCAGCGGCTAAGAAGCCCAAGAAGGCGGCAGCAAAGAAGCCCGCAGCCGCTAAGAAATCACCCAAGAAAGCCAAGAAGCCCGCCGCCAAGAAAGTAGCAGCTAAAAGCCCCAAGAAGGCCGCCAAGAGCCCCAAGAAAGTGGCGAAGAAGCCCGCAGCAGCCAAGAAAGCTCCAGCCAAGAAGGTTGCCAAACCCAAGGCAGCAAAGAAGGCAGCCCCCAAAAAGAAGTAAATCATCTGTTCCATCTTTATTCCCACAAAAGGCTCTTTTAAGAGCCAACCACTTCATTTTATAAGAGTATCCTCACTTTTTTGGAATAATAACCAGTCTGTGTGTTAATGGTCTAATACCTCTCACAAATAAATGACATAACAGTCTAGACATAAATGTATTTATGACAAAGTTAATAAACATACAAAGTTAATAAACATAAACACAGCCCAACCTCCTACATTTTGTATGTGGCCATTTCTCCCACTTAAGCTATAGAGCTTGCAAACCCACCCACCTCCCCTATGACCTAATTTCGTTAATCCTAAATCACTATTAGATTCGCCATGGTCCTGACTAGTATGTGTTGGTTCAAATTCAACATTGATATTGAATAGTAGCCACTAGCCTACTACCATTGTTATTGTTCAGAATCATATACATTATTATACATAGTAACCCTCGTCCACCTCAAGAATTCCGTATTAATACTTAATTATTGATGAATTATTATAACTTTATTTAGGTTATGTCTGTGACAATACAAACATTTAAACTTGAGAGTCGAAAGAAATGCTATGGCCCAGAGGGTGTATTAGGCATGTATTCAGTAACACCAAATGTACATTGACAAGAATATGAATGGGGCGATACGTTTAAAACATTAACAATTATTATGATATAGAGGACTTGACTAGCAATACCGGTATTACTATAAACTAGGGGGTGATGTGACCAACATGAACAAGGGGGAGGAGTGTGTGGTGGGGGAGGGGGCATGTGGCAGTCTGCCTGTCCTCCCTTACGTCCTCAGAACTCAGATAAAAGGGCATGGCTCTGGAATCATTCACTTCTGAATCTTCAACTGAACTGAAGCTAGAAAATGAGTGGGCGTGGAAAAGGCGGAAAGGGACTGGGAAAAGGAGGCGCCAAGCGTCATCGCAAGGTTCTCCGTGATAACATCCAGGGAATCACCAAGCCCGCTATCCGCCGTCTGGCTCGCCGTGGCGGTGTAAAGCGTATCTCCGGTCTGATCTACGAGGAGACCCGCGGTGTCCTCAAGGTGTTCCTGGAGAACGTGATCCGTGACGCCGTCACCTACACCGAGCACGCCAAGAGAAAGACCGTGACCGCCATGGATGTTGTCTATGCTCTGAAGAGACAGGGACGCACTCTGTACGGCTTCGGAGGTTAAAAACGCTGACTTGATCTACCAACAACCCAAAGGCTCTTTTAAGAGCCGCCCACACGTTATGTAACGAGTTTATTCCCACTTTTGTGCATAACTGCAGCTGTATAGGTCTATTTAATACGATATGATTAGTTAATATTCCAAAACATGTATGTACTGTGTTAAAGATACACAATTTTGAAATTCGACACTCACGACCAGGCAGAAACGTCTATTTCCACATGTGCCCAAATTAAACCTTGCTTTGCTTCAAAAACACATTTTAAGCTGCACGGGACTGGAGCCTCGCAAACAATCTGACAGGCTGTCAATTCAATTCAAAGGAGTTTTATTGGCATGAGAAAACATACGTCTACATTGCCAAAGCAAGTATCACAAATGCAATAAAAACAGTTGAAAATGGGGAACATATATACAGTTGGAGTGGGTACAGCATTGAGTAAACAGAGCTATGTCGCATTGTGACATTTTATATATATACAGGGTACAAATAACAGCATTTTAGCATTTTTTCCCCTCAAAATGCATTTAAAGGAATCAGCTCTGCTGTCACTTGTGGAATAAGTTGTGATTTGAATATTAACGTGAACTAGTATTACGCTCTGCGATGAACCATAGTCCAAGTGGGTTTAAAAAGGCTCTGCCATTATCAGTCTATGAACATGTAGAGGCGGGAAAACACACTTGAAATACTCAGAATACAGAGCTTACATAACAATGTCCCAACTCCCAACTGAAGTTAACTGGAGTGATGGCAACTAAATCGATTCTGCTTTCATTGTCTTGAAGTAATAAACGGGCTAGGAATGGAGAAAAATAAAGTACCACCCGGTTCTCTATTTTGTTTTTCTAAGCCCAGAAGAGCGGAATCACATTTACACATTATAATACTTGATTAACTATTTCTTATATTATAGACTAATATTGGGAATAATGCCATTGTCTCAATGAATAGACAGACTGATATTAATAGTCTATATTTTAGTCAAGAAAGCACTATGGCTTGTTTCCATTGGGGACCTTTATGGACATTAAAACATACATTTACCCCAAGCGCATATTTAGCCGCTCAAAATATTACAGGGACAATAGAGCGCATGAGCGGGAGAAATAATACAGAAATAAAGACACCAACTTCTTTGTGGGAGGATCAGCCAATCACCTGCTGGGAGTCACACCACAACATTGACATTGGCTGTGTATAAATAATGGTGCGACTGCGCTTTCTCATCACATTCGTCACTGATAGAATACCGTCAAAATGCCAGAAATTGCGAAGCCAGCGCCCAAGAAGGGCTCCAAGAAAGCCGTCTCCAAGACCGCCGCCAAGGGCGGCAAGAAGCGCAGAAAGTCCAGGAAGGAGAGCTACGCCATCTACGTGTACAAGGTCCTGAAGCAGGTCCACCCTGACACCGGTATCTCCTCCAAGGCCATGGGCATCATGAACTCCTTTGTCAACGACATCTTCGAGCGCATCGCCGGTGAAGCCGCTCGTCTGGGTCACTACAACAAACGCCGCACCATCTCCTCCAGGGAGATCCAGACCGCCGTCCGCCTGCTGCTCCCCGGTGAGCTGGCCAAGCACGCCGTGTCTGAGGGCACCAAGGCTGTCACCAAGTACACCAGCTCCAAGTAGACCGAATAGTCTACTATTAAAAACAAAACGGTCCTTTTAAGGACCACCCACATTTTCAAGAAAAGTGTTTATCTGTGTAATTCTGGCGGTATTATGAACATGTTAATTGATCACATGCGCAAATGGAAACCGATGCTTGAACCTTTAAAGCATCTCTGTTATACTATAACTCTTCACTGAAAATACCTCTGATTTTGTATAACTTGGTTTGGTTGTCATCTCATCTGTAGCCTACCTTAAACTGGAAATTAATTCACAATTTTTACCAATGCAAATGAAGTAAGCAGCCCTTTGTTTTGTTTACATGTCCAAATTGGCCATTTCAATTTCAACACAATGTGTAACATTGAGTTGAATGGGTGTTCATTTTATTGACAGTCAACAATTATTAGCATGATGGTAGCCTCGGATCTGACCTAATTATGCTTGTAGTGAGGTCAAATCCATAAAAAATTGATCATGGTGTGTTATATAACATTCTCAATATCACACACACACACACACACACACACACACACACACACACACACACACACACACACACACACACACACACACAGAGAGAGCATATTACAAAGTGACACCTTGCCAGATCAGCTATTTTTGAGTCGTCAAGGTCCCCCCTCTCTATCAAATGTGAATAACCAAAGTATGAAATATGAAAGTGGTTAAAATAATTGTCAATTGCTGGGTCCACAGACCACACTTTTGCGTTTTAAATAAACTTTATTGAGAATTTGCAGTTTACAGTCATTTTGTAAGCATTTACATTCATACAAACAAATCAGAAACAGGCATGTCAATACATTAGAATGTCATTATATTATAGACCACACTTGCCACCTCTTTATTGTGCAGTGTGAAACTCAGCCAACAAGGCTGTGCCTTGTAATACAACCATTGATTTAAACTTATATTGGCTAATGTGTTTTGCTATAGTAGTCCCTTACATCTGGGATAACACCGGTATAACATGCATACATCATGTATATCATGTATCATGTATATCATACAGGTTGAGATAGACGTGGCACATACGTACAGTATTTGTAAATTATGTCTGTGTACAAATGAAGATGGCTTTCAACAATATGGCCATGCTTGAATAAATGAAGCTAAAAAAAAATCTAACCCTAACCCTACATTAACTCTGCTGGTCTGCCTGTCCTCCCTTACGTCCTCAGAGGGACACAAAGCTTTTAGACAGGGGGCATGCAGGGCTCTGGGAGGAGCCATAGGGAGGACCGATGAGGTCACTACTGCTGATTGGTGGGGAGCTCATACACACTCAGCCCGCGCACACACTCGTTTTTATGATTGGTGGGGCGCACACAGAGTCTGTCCCACCAATCACAAAAAAGTAAGTGTGCGTTACAAATTCGAACGTAGGCTATAAAAGGTCTCGTATTCCTCTCCTCCAGCACATTTCTTCGAGCTTTTACTCTAGAAATAAACCTACTTATTGTGTAATTCTGCACATATGAATATTGATTGGACTGAAATGTCGAGCAAGAAAATCTATGGCGTTATATGTGATGACATGTATGGTGGCGTTTTCCCCTACAGAGATCTGGACGACAACCAGAAGCAGGTGTGTCTGAAAAATATTTGGAGTAAAAATTTGTCTGAAAAAAAGAGAGACGTCATGTGGCTCGTGTCTGTAAGACGACTAGCCGTTAGGGCAGTTGTCAAATGGAGTTGTTTTGTAACAACAGTTAAATGCCCTTTTGTTAATTGTGACGAAGATGAAACTATAGAGCACCTACTGGTTGATTGTTCCAGATCGCAGTATGTGTGGGGGAGAATGGCCCGCATTGGTTTCACCGTAAAATTGAGTTATAACGCGATAATGTATGGTGTATTTGACGAGAATCTTTCACCCATGGACCAGGACTTCTATTGGTCTGTTGTATGTACCACAGTGAACAAACTGTGGAATACACGATGTGCAATGACTATTAAGCAGGAGGCCATCTCTGGAGAGATGGTCTTCAAGCAGATAATCACTGAGCTGAAGAGACAAAGAACTCTTGACTCTAAACAAAACGTACTGAAACCGTGGCACCTTTTGACCTTGTAATTTGTTTTTTCCCTTCTATTTATTATATTTCTATTTTCTATTATATTTGTGTATCTAAAGACTTGGACTTGAGACTGAAAAAGGGGGGGTTTAAAACGGAAAGTAATGCCCTTACATTGTCTATGTTTATTATAATGTACTTACATGACTTTGAATTGTATGTATGAATGCAAATGCTTAAATAATTGTAAACTGCCAATTTTCAATAAAGTTTATTTAAAAATAAAAAAAAGTAAGACAGGCGGAAAGGCCAGGGCGAAGGCTAAGACTCGCTCATCCCGTGCCGGGCTCCAGTTCCCCGTGGGCCGTGTCCACAGGCTGCTGCGTAAAGGCAACTATGCCCAGAGAGTCGGCGCCGGCGCCCCGGTTTATCTGGCGGCTGTCCTCGAGTACCTGACCGCTGAGATCCTGGAGTTGGCTGGAAACGCTGCCCGTGACAACAAGAAGACTCGTATCATCCCCCGTCACCTCCAGCTGGCCGTCCGCAACGACGAGGAGCTCAACAAACTGCTGGGTGGAGTGACCATCGCTCAGGGCGGTGTGCTGCCCAACATCCAGGCTGTCCTGCTCCCCAAGAAGACCGAGAAAGCCGCCAAGAAGTAAATTTGATTCGTTTGACAAACCCCACAAAGGCTCTTTTAAGAGCCACCCACTATTTCAATAAAAAGATGAATTCCCCCTAACTGCATTTTTTTATTTATTTATGATATTCTTATGAGCATATGTAATAGGCTACTTTGCGTAGATAGTGCCTTAGTTAATTGTCCATATTGAAAGCTTAACTTTTGTGAATTAAATATAGGCCTACCTGTGTTAAATGTTTGAGACCAGTTGCTGTGGTTGTATTCATTTGTGGGATTAGTCGATTTTCTATGAGAATCATAATACATGGTCCAATATGGCAGATCTTTGAGCACATTGACTTAAAGGTATAGTTCACCCACAAAATGACTTTTTTCCTATTGATTACTCATGCCATGGAGAGTGGAGTTCAATAATATTTTTAGTTTTGTCACATTCCTAAGACAAAAATTGATTCGAACAGATTTACCCCCATTGATTCCATCCGGAACGAATGGGGACCGTACATTCATTGTTATCACATTTTAGTTTTAGGAATGTGACAAAAACTAAACATATTATTGAACTCTAGTCTCCATGGCGTGATTAATCAATGGAAAAAAGGTCATTTTGGCGGTGAACTACTCCTTTAATTGAGAAAAATGAATTAGATGAGTGTAAATGATTTAAGACTAGATATGCATACATATTCTTTATACAAAAAAAAACATCCTTGTGTCAAGTGTTATTTTGTCACTCAAGTAAAAATGTTTATTTCTTGTCATATCTCATGACACACGATGCATTTTCAGTTTGCTGAAAGTATTCCATTGTGTTATCTGTTACAGCAGCTCCAGTGTTCCCCACCAGTCGGTAGAAAGTGACTTAGGGTACCTCCCTAAAGAAGGCGGTTCCTGACCACTGACCAATCAGAGAATGACGGCGTTCCTGACCACTGACCAATCAGAGAATGACGGCGTTTCGCAGACACTGATAAAAGGCAGCAGTTTGCGCTGTTCTCGCATTCTAAGCTCAACTGAGTCAAAGAAGAAGTCATGGCCAGAACCAAGCAGACCGCCCGTAAGTCCACCGGTGGGAAAGCGCCCAGGAAGCAGCTCGCCACCAAGGCAGCTCGTAAGAGCGCGCCGGCAACCGGTGGAGTGAAGAAGCCTCACCGTTACCGTCCCGGTACAGTGGCTCTGAGGGAGATCCGTCGCTACCAGAAATCCACCGAGCTGCTGATCCGCAAGCTGCCCTTCCAGCGCCTGGTGAGGTAGATCGCCCAGGACTTCAAGACCGACCTGCGCTTCCAGAGCTCCGCCGTCATGGCTCTGCAGGAGTCAGCCGAGGCTTATCTGGTCGGTCTGTTTGAAGACACTAACCTGTGCGCCATCCATGCCAAGAGGGTGACCATCATGCCCAAAGACATCCAGCTGGCCCGTCGTATTCGTGGAGAACGTGCATAAATCTCTCTGTACCTGTTAAAACCCCAAAACGGCTCTTTTAAGAGCCACCAAGTGTTTTGTTTGAAGAGCAATAATTCCCTGCTTCCTATTAGGGTAGACTCAAACTGTCCATTCACACACGTGCAGGTAAGCGTTTATAGCACGTTCACAAGGCAAATATGAACCGTAAACAACCAGCATCATTTCTAAACAAAATGGAGTAGAGTATAATCCATATTAGATTAAGCATTGTCATAGCAAAGAGAATTACTGGTTATATTACGATTGTGAAAATAAAATGTAACTTCCAAACTACCATTAGTTACCATGTAATTAAATACATTAATTGTAGCCCATTAAGACACGGATCTTAATTAATACAAGTTCTCACTAATGACAACTAATCACATAATTGATCGATCCTGATTGGCAGTGCCAAGACAATATAAAAACTGACTCTTTGAATAAAGTTGTGGGTGGCTCTTAAAAGAGCCTTTGTGTTAAACTGGTTGTTGTGAGGCTGTTACTTCTTCTTGGTGGCTGCCTTCTTGGGTTTCGCTGCCTTGGGTTTGGCTGCCTTCTTTGCTGGTGCTTTCTTAGCGGCAGCGGGTTTCTTCACTTTCTTTGGACTCTTGGCAGCCTTCTTGGGGCTCTTGGCTACAGCTTTCTTTGCAGCTGCAGGCTTCTTTGCCTTCTTGGGAGATTGTTTAGCGGCTGCGGGCTTCTTGGCTGCCGCCTTCTTGGGAGACTTCTTTGCCGCGACGGGTTTCTTGGCTGCAGGCTTCTTGACTTTGACTGCTTTCTTCTCAGCCGTCTTGTTGAGTTTGAAGGACCCAGAAGCACCGGTACCCTTGGTCTGAAGCAGGGTGCCGTTTGCTACCAGCCTCTTCACAGTGTTCTTAACGATGACCTTCTTCTTCTCCACGTCGACGCCACCGGCGGCCAGAGCCTTCTTGATGGCGGCCAGAGACACACCGCTCCTCTCCTTGGAAGCTGTCACAGCATCGACGATGAGATCCTGGACGCTGGGTCCGTCGTTCTTGGGTTTAGCGGCGGCCTTCTTCTTGGCTGCTTTAGCCGGGGCGGCGGCAGCTGGAGCTGGGGCGACTTCTGCCATTCTCTTCTGTATCGTATTTCAGATGCACTGAAGTAAAGTCTGAGTAGAGAGAGACTGATGGTGAGAGAGGAGGAGGGGGTGGAACTTAAAGGATTTGTGAGAACCATGTAGTCTCAACCCACTAGGTCCGTGCTCTGTGTGCTGCAGAATACTGGGACACTTGTGTTTTCTCTACAACTTAAAACAGATAAAATACAGACTGAAATATATTGAAGTCAATAAACAAATGGAGCACATAGCAGACACGTTTCACTTCATAATCAAATCATGTGGAGTGCCGAGTGCTCCTGTGTTTTGTTTGGAGACGTTAAAAATCTCAGATATACACCATTACAAGGAGAGTAGTCATCTTTCCCCCGTCATTTGGCTTTTAAAATACTTTTAATATAGAACAACCAGTTTCATATTTTCCGCAGAGCAAGATTTGATGGCTGTCCTTGAAATAAAAGTAAAACAGGTCGTCTGTGGCAAAGCTTTTTGTTTTAAAACTGAAACTTTCCAGTGTCGGCAAACACATCACTGCTGTTGGCCTGCCCTGTGGCATGGACACTTATGAGAGTCATTTATCTGACTCTGCTAAGCTCTTGTTTTGTTAATAATCATAAGAAACCTGACAGTTCATTTCAAGCTTACATTTATGATTTATATTTATTCAAGGATGGTCAGTTAAAGGCCCAGTTCACCTCTGGGACAACCAGATCTTATTACTTATTTTATTGTTGTTTTGGACAAGATCAACACAATTATGTTATTGTTTGTTTGTGTTCATTCTGTGTTTTTGAGATATTTTAGTATTTCTGCATGAATGGTGGTGCATTTTGCATCATATGATGCATCTTGCATCCAATGGTGCCATTCACAAAACAAAATGTAGGAGCACAGGCACAGCAGACGAAAATAAACAAGCATACTGTAACAATGTAACATGATGACTATTAAATCACTTGTTGAAGTTGTTGTAACCTGGCCTGAGTAATTTGACAGGCCAAAATAGGTAGGCTACTGCAACGACTTGAGTGTAGCAATGAATGGTATTATGATGTGTTGTTGAGGTGAATTGTAAATCTGTGGCACAAGAAATCAACATAATTACCATGTATTTATGATCATCATATGTTGTATCAGCGGACTGGGAAACGATTAAATCACCCCAAATCCTGTAATTTCTAAACAGTTGATGACTTCTGCTAATCTGTTCACCACGGCTCACCAACTCAGATTGTGGTTGTGGATGGCTGCTCAGTGTGGGCACTCACTCACCTGGTGGCTCACTGTGGCATTGCATTGCATGCCTCATGATCATCAAGGCTTCACTGTCAGCACTCATACCTTCTTTTCAACCCTAGCACCAGTAACTGCCACCTAGGCAATTGACTGGATGCAATCAGAGCACCAAAGTCTGATATCACTGCAGCTAGAAGGTGCTATCCCCTTGTGTCACTTTGCTACGTTTTGTATTGGAATTCCATAATTGTATTTCTTCAAAACAGGAATCAACTTGATTTAAAATCAGTTCATATCTGGGTGTTATTGTAATGAATGTATCTGTCAATAAAATGACCACAAAAAATACATGTAAATTCTTATTTCTCACAGTTAAAGGCATAAGCCTTCAGTTGTTCAGTTACTCCTCATACACCCATCCACAGGCGTTTATTCTGGGGTGTGTGAATGTCCCAGTTTAGCAGCAATCGGAGAGGTAATGATCACACATTTCTTATGACTCCTTTTGTTCTAACACAATGAAGAGGGCAGCTGTTACTATTTAGGGCAAAGTAATTTTATTTCAACAAGGCCATTTGATGTGCTTTACACAGAACATCAAGCAAAGGAAAAACAAGTATAAAATGACACTAGGATACAATAACATGGTAATCTGTGATTTAGACCTGCAGTTTTCTGGGAGTTTGTTGCATAAAAAAACAAAACTACATAGCTTAGCCCACATTTTAATTTGTACGTATTGCACATCAGACATTATTCCCCCATGATGTAGTTTGAGCTGATAAATTGTGCTGCCTTGAATGAAAGAAATTAAAGTTTGCAGTGACAGTTGTGATTAAACAGTTCTGTCACTTGCTGCTATAATAGTGGGGCGGTTAACCAAACCAATTGTGCATTTTATGACAGAAGCATGAAACTTTCTACAGTGTTTCTATATACTATGAAGTTTGTTTTCAGACGTGGAACCACTTCTGAATTGACCTCTGTGGCCCCCGAAATCCAAGATGTCCGTCCAAAAAAGTGTTTTTACCTTTATAACTCCAAATGCATTGATTTTAAGACCCATAAATGTATTAAAGTTGAATATAAAATCAGGCATTGCGGACATTTTGGTACCAGGTATGTGTCTGTATCTATTTCAGTTCTTGAGATACAGCATATAGGTACACCTGAGTCTGTAAAAGTACCTCTATGTTGTATCTCAAAAACTGTAATAGATACAAACACATACTTGGTACCAAAATATCCGCAATGCCCAACTTTATATTCAACTATAATATGTTTATGGGTCTTAAAACCAATGCTTTTGGAGTTATAAAGGAAAGAACACTTTTTTGGACAGACATCTTGGATTTCGGGGGCCGCCATCTTTGATTTTCACGTGGCTCGGCTTCTTAAATCAAAGAGTGGCCTCCAAAGATGATGTGTACCAATTTTCACGCTTGTATCACCGAGTGAATGATTGCTCTTATTATTTCCTGTACTATGAGGCAAGACTCCTGATCAAGATCTAATTCTTCATTGTCAGTTCCTTCATTGTCAAATTAGTTTTTGTACCAAGCTGCACAGGCACATCCATATGCTCCACTTCAGTAAAGCCCTCTTTTATGACAGAGACAATGCCCTATACTGCACTGGTTTACACTTGCCTGTAAGTGGAAACCAGTGCACAAACTGTTCCAAGCATCTGGCCTGAAGAGGTTCTTAAGTTTAAAGCTGGGGGACCAACCTGCCTTCTACCATGTGCCAGCCACAAATCATTGGTGAGGGCTTTGGATACCCTTGTTGATAGTGGGTCCTCACTGTATACAAAAGTGGTAAAATCAGATTTTGCTGCAATAATGTTGAGTGAATTTCCAAACGTATTACTGCTAATTTGGTAGTGAAATGAAAATGCAAGTAGCAAAGCAAATATTAGTTGATGCTGGCAAAAGTGATAATGAATATAATTGTCTTTGGGTGTGATGGAGGATATGGCTGATTCTGTGTGTGCAGTCATACCTGGTTGTCAGGGGGCCAAAGCTGATATTGACTTAAAGTGAGAGTAAATTTGCTGCAATAATGTTGAGCAAAGCTGCATTTGTAAATGTACTGCTAATGTGGTAATGTAATGAAAATGCAGGTAGCAAAGCTAATATTAGTTGATGCTGGCAAGAGTAATGGTGAATATTATTTCAAGAGCATGATGCCCTGGTTTGCTGCTTATGATCACAGACATGAGACAGTTATAAACCGTTGGTCCATCACCTACAATGAAGGTGTTTGTGCAACCTTGGCAGAGGATACCAGATCATGTTTTGGACTGACACATGATGATGAAGACACCAAGAATCAAAAGATATCACATCTTCCAATAGGATAATGTTTATGATCTAGTGTCTCTGACAACTGGTGATGTTGATTCAGAAGATACACTGAAGGACCTTGGAAATGCTGCAGTCTGGCAAGAAAATTATCACTTAATTTGTTGGGAACCAACTGGTCACAAAGAATAAAGACTTCCACGACAGCCTCTCCAAAAACATCCTCAAGCCTCTACAGTGCAGAGTGCTCTCACTGCCAGTTCACTATAGGAAAAAAGAGAGCCTGGAAATTGTTCCAGCCCTCAACTTCTCCATAACTTTGGTGAGGATGAAGTACCAAGTACAGCTACTATCTCATTGGCAGTTTGTATGCACACTCTATGACCCCAACTCAACAGCAAATCAATTCATGCAGTTTCTGTGGCCTGTTTTGAAAACTGAAAGCCAATATTCATACAATGCCGCCAACAAGTGATGCCCTGACTCTGCACATCATGAGGACCCACTATCAACAAGGGTATCCAAAGCCCTCACCAATGATTTGTGGCTGGCACATGGTAAAAGGCAGGTTGGTCCCCCAGCTTTAAACTTAAGAACCTCTTCAGGCCAGATGCTTGGAACAGTTTGTGCACTGGTTTCCACTTACAGGCAAGTGTAAACCAGTGCAGTATAGGGCATTGTCTCTGTCATAAAAGAGGGCTTTACTGAAGTGGAGCATATGGATGTGCCTGTGCAGCTTGGTACAAAAACTAATTTGACAATGAAGGAACTGACAATGAAGAATTAGATCTTGATCAGGAGTCTTGCCTCTAGTACAGGAAATAATAAGAGCAATCATTCACTCGGTGATACAAGCGTGAAAATTGGTACACATCATCTTTGGAGGCCACTCTTTGATTTAAGAAGCCGAGCCACGTGAAAATCAAAGATGGCGGCCCCCGAAATCCAAGATGTCTGTCCAAAAAAGTGTTCTTTCCTTTATAACTCCAAAAGCATTGGTTTTAAGACCCATAAACATATTATAGTTGAATATAAAGTTGGGCATTGCGGATATTTTGGTACCAAGTATGTGTTTGTATCTATTACAGTTTTTGAGATACAACATAGAGGTACTTTTACAGACTCAGGTGTACCTATATGCTGTATCTCAAGAACTGAAATAGATACAGACACATACCTGGTACCAAAATGTCCGCAATGCCTGATTTTATATTCAACTTTAATACATTTATGGGTCTTAAAATCAATGCATTTGGAGTTATAAAGGTAAAAACACTTTTTTGGACGGACATCTTGGATTTCGGGGGCCACAGAGGTCAATTCAGAAGTGGTTCCACGTCTGAAAACAAACTTCATAGTATATAGAAACACTGTAGAAAGTTTCATGCTTCTGTCATAAAATGCACAATACCTTCTATATAATGAGCTTAACAGCCCCACTATAAGTGTAAGGTGGTGGACATAACATTTTCTCAGTAGTAAATATGGCAGTACCACTTTTCATTTGATTGTATACAGAGCACAATGGTGAATTACTCATGCCTAAGGAAGCCTACTACATGAGAAGTGTGCTGGGTACAGCATGTCAACTGTATCAAATACACATACTGTTTTGTAGCCGTGTGGTGGTGCAGGTTGAGAGCATACACCGCTCCAGGTGGTTCGACAAGAACAAGGCGTGGTCAGGATTTAACGTTCTTTACTTGAAATTATTATAGGAATACAGGGGTGTGTGGTTAATCTGAAACAGCATAAACAGAAAACATACAACCATCAAACACAGGATTGTAGATCGGCTATATATAAAACTTGGTTAAATAACACAAAAGTATTATTCTCATAATCCACAAATAACAAATACAAAAACCACAACCTGCCTAAGTAAAATAGAATACAGTCAACTTCAAATGGAACTAACACACAAACAAACAGGAACAGCAGCCTACTTACAATCTGCAAGACGCACACAGGTCTGTATGAAAAGAAAGAAAAAGAGACTATGCCCTGCTTTTATAGCTGACTGGTTGATTACATGCAGCTGAGCAGCTAGGCGACCACACCCAGGTCAGGTTGGCCCGACCTTGGCTTTGAACTCAAACTAGCTGGCCTTTTTCACACATACAGTTCATTGAATATTTAAACGTTTTGTTTGCTATAGTTTGATCGCAAATAAGTTATTTGTCCAAACTGTTCCAACAGTTTCCATCTGTCATTGGTAGTCGGGTCAGATCCACCATCATGCTGCATAAACTGAAGTGTGTTTACTGGGGTCAGAAATCCTCCTATTTATGCAAAACAGATGGCAGAACAAGAGTATATTGTATGGTATCGCGTTGCTAGGTATGTCTGCTAAGACGATTGTGAGAATTGTTAGTAGTAGTATAGTATAACATGGTTTAGAAGACAAAATATGGAGGAACACTGTTCTCGGACTGTGTAAGGGTGATGTTTTGATCGCATCACTTAAAAACTAGATTGATGTTTTCATCTCAGATATATTAACGACGAAAAGGCACATGTGTGCTAACTGTTCAGCTCTTTGTTGCATTAAATAATATATACTGTAGTTAGTTATCTCTAGTTTTAATCGAGGAGAAAACACAAAAGGCACATTATGCCACCTAGACAAGAGGGGCTGTGTGTGTTGTCTCTACATGGTTCTCATGTGGTGTTTAAGTCCAGCCCCTTCAGAGCGTTCATCACCAGTCTGACAGTCTTTACTTTAGGAAAGGAAGGATAAACTACTGAGAAGAGAACAATGGCAGAAGTAGCACCAGCTCCAGCCCCGGCCAAGGCCGCCAAGAAGAAAGCAGCTCCCCGACCCAAGAAGACCGGCCCCAGCGTCGCTGAGCTGGTCGTCAAGGCCGTGTCCGCCTCCAAGGAGCGGAGCGGTGTGTCTCTGGCTGCCGTCAAGAAAGCTCTGGCTGCCGGCGGCTACGATGTGGAGAAGAACAAGGCCCGTGTCAAGATCGCCGTCAAGAGCCTGGTCGCTAAAGGCACCCTGGTCCAGCTCAAAGGCACCGGTGCGTCTGGCTCTTTCAAGATGAACAAGAAGGCAGAGGCGGTGAAGGCGAAGAAGCCCGCTGTAAAGAAGGCAGTTAAAGCAAAGAAGCCCGCTGCCGCCAAGAAACCCGCAGCGGCTAAGAAGCCCAAGAAGGCGGCAGCAAAGAAGCCCGCAGCCGCCAAGAAATCACCCAAGAAAGCCAAGAAGCCCGCCGCCAAGAAAGTAGTAGCTAAAAGCCCCAAGAAGGCCGCCAAGAGCCCCAAGAAAGTGGCAAAGAAGCCCGCAGCAGCCAAGAAAGCTCCAGCCAAGAAGGTTGCCAAACCCAAGGCAGCAAAGAAGGCAGCCCCCAAAAAGAAGTAAACCACCTGTTCCATCTTTATTCCCACTAAAGGCTCTTTTAAGAGCCAACCACTTTATTTTATAAGAGTATCCTGAGCACTGGAATACTAACCAGTCTGTGTGTTAATGGTGACACAACCACCCATTTCAAATAGACGTAAATGATTATGGCCATTTCTCTCACTTTAGCTATAGAGCTTGCAAACTCGCCCACCTCCCCTATGACCTAATTTTGTTAATCCATAAATCACTATTAGATTCTAATTGTCCTGACTAGTATGTGTTGGTTCAAATTCAACATTGATATTGAATAGTAGCCTATACTACAATTGTTATAGTTCAGAATCATATAGGCCTACATTATTATACATACTAACCCTGGTCCACCTCAAATAAGCGAGACAAGAATTCCGTATTAGGGTCAGTGACGTGACGCCCCAAAAAATGTGTTTTTAAAAAAACTTTAAATTGCAGGCATAAAAGTTATTTACTTTTGTTCTACTCACTCTCAACCTTATGGAAATACATTTTGTTTTTAGATATTTTATTGGAATCAGACTTTATTCAGCAGTTTGTTGTACTTGTGCCTAAAATCGTCATATGGTGTGACATGAAAATAATTGTTCATAAAATGAAAATGGAGTACATCTTTCTTAAGTTACTCACTTTATCAAAGTCCTTTATCATAACTAACCAGTGATCCACTATAGTTTTTTGAAAATTAATTATATCTGTATATTTTTTTCATAATCGACACTCTGTGTGAGGCCCATGTTCATGATCTTACAACATATTTTAAATGTATTCTGTCAAAACTTTCTCTAAAATTACACAAATATTTGTGACTCTTCCTGATAATATTCTCTATGTAATCCATAAACATTTTTTTGGTTTAATCATTAATAAAGGTATGATTTCTCACTATTTGGAATGTCACACCAAATGATTTAGTGTCACACCGTATGATCATATCTTCATGTGTCAAAGCAAACTGTGTTTTAACCTACCTATTAGTGAGTACTGAACTTTACTGATTGATTAAACAATTTCCTCAGGATAACATGGCCTTAAAATTTCTGAACAGGATATTATTGTAGGGCTTTAACATGGGATAAGAAAGAATTGTAGTAGTAGATGGATGATGAGGATGTGCACAGGAATGCTACGCACACCTAAGTCTTCTGCCGGCCCACGGCAGAAGGATCCTAAAGGGACAATAAGGCGCATAGCCACACTTGGAGCCAAGGCATTGAAGGCAACATTTTATTAACACCAATTAGTGGAAACAGAACTCAGCATTCAGGTAAATTGCTTTTTTCCGAAGTCTCCTGAACTTGAACACAGCATTTTGTGTTGAACAAATGTAATTAGGAATCATGACATTACACCACATCTCCACTAGCTAAAGAGTGCTGGGTTGCGCAACTCTGAAAATAGCTGATCTACAAGCTCTCGCAGCACAACGTGTTGAGAGCTTGTAGATCAGCTATTTTCGCTAGTTTTGTCTCGGGTCCTACCTTAACACTGTCCACTGTCCAGTCCAGTGAGTCAAAGTACAAAAGTATTAGATCAGATTAGATTATACATTTAGACTGTATTGTACATCAGCCAGTCGTATTTGGTGAGGGTAGCAAACCGGCTGCCTTGTTGCGGTTCTGCTATGCCACAGACAACCTCCTGCTCTTCGTAGAAAATGCAGTCTCGCCCCTTTGGCTCCTCTCTCCTTGCTGGGTCATTGTTTAGTTTCTCCCTGTACTTTCTCGTTCTCTCAGCACTTGTCATTTTCCAGCTGACAAAAGAAAATGGAATGTATAGTTTAAGACAAAGAGAAAATATTGTTTAGATTGAAACAATATGTTAAGGTTTCTGTGAAGGGGTTTCTGCTCTGTCTGATGAATTTGAAGTATCACTGAATGAAGCTAAATTACATTTTATGTAAAAATGTTTAAAACAAATGTTTAAATGTACAAAAGAAACATGGAACTTTGTTATTTGTTGTTATATCTGTAGTTAAATACAGTATAAATCATATGGTGTGACAGTCAAGTCATATGGTGTGACAAGCAGACATGTCACACCATATGATTAAGTGTCACACCATATTACTGTTTTCTCCATTTAGGTTTACCTTGAGGCTACTATGTACACATTAGCATGCTAACAGCATGCTAGCTATAACAAAGCAGCCTAGATCTACATGGAAATATGACCAAAACTTCAAATAACTTAAGCTTTTTTTAAAGAAAAGGTGTCACACCAAAAGACATCCAGAATGGTGAGTTTGTCAACGTTTCAACAAGATGGCATTTCATGAAAATGTTAAAATCATAACTCACCTCAGACACCTGTCTTGCAGTTGTGCTGGGAGTGCTGAATAGCCTTACAGAAGAAGGACCTCTCTAGCCAATAGGTGTCCAAATAATTGCCTGTTTAATTTTTCCAAACTAGTGTCACACCAAATGATTTTGGGTTGGGGGACAAAATGTTTTTGATCAGAAATGACTGAAAACATTATGCTTTGACTTTGAAAAGATATAGGCTCAAAATAGACATTTTTTTTTAGCCTAAATTCATTTTCAAATGATTTTTAGCAATTCTTTTTCTTAGTTTTATTCAAGTTCCCACTTTGAGAAACAAGGTCAGGACAGTCACACCATATGAGTTTTGCCATGTTTGGTTGAAGATTCTGAAGAAATGAGGAATGAAATGTTTTAATCTTGAGTAAGTTCACATAAAGCTTAATGTCCTGCACAATATTCAGAAGGTTTTTGACAAATATATTTTTTATTTATACATGTTTGACACCGAGGACAGCGAAAACGTTACGTCACGTCACCCACCCATTAATACTTAATTATTGATGAATTATTATAACTTTATTTAGGTTATGTCTGTGACAATTCAAACGTTTAAACTTGAGAGTCGAAAGAAATGCTATGGCCCAGAGGGTGTATTAGGCATGTATTCAGTAACACCAAATGTACATTGACAAGAATATGAATGGGGCGATACGTTTAAAACATTAACAATTATTATGATATAGAGGACTTGACTAGCAATACCGGTATTACTATAAACTAGGGGGTGATGTGACCAACATGAACAAGGGGGAGGAGTGTGTGGTGGGGGAGGGGGCATGTGGCAGTCTGCCTGTCCTCCCTTACGTCCTCAGAACACACATAAAAAAGCATGGCTCAGAGCTCTGGAATCATTCACTCTGCATCTTCAACTGAACTGAAGCTACAAAATGAGTGGGCGTGGAAAAGGCGGAAAGGGACTGGGGAAAGGAGGCGCCAAGCGTCATCGCAAGGTTCTTCGTGATAACATCCAGGGAATCACCAAGCCCGCTATCCGCCGTCTGGCTCGCCGTGGCGGTGTGAAGCGTATCTCCGGTCTGATCTACGAGGAGACCCGCGGTGTCCTCAAGGTCTTCCTGGAGAACGTGATCCGTGATGCCGTCACCTACACCGAGCATGCCAAGAGAAAGACCGTGACCGCCATGGATGTTGTCTATGCTCTGAAGAGGCAGGGACGCACTCTGTACGGCTTCGGAGGTTAATAATGCTGACTTGATCTACCAACAAACAACCCCAAAGGCTCTTTTAAGAGCCACCCACACGTTATGTAACGAGTTCATTCCCACTTTTGTAAATAACTACAGCTTTTAAACTGTACATGTGAATATATATATATATATATGTAATCAGTGCGATTGATAATGGGTGCGTGAAACCGCACCTCCTCTTCAGCTCACCATATTAGGGACTTGGGCAGGCATAGAGGGAACAAGTGTTTGCCCAGGGTGCTGACTCGCTCTGTTGCATCTCAGTGGCATCTCGGTTGTGTGGCGGCAGGTCGCGTCTTTTTGTTTGTGCTGTTAGCAGTAAGCAAGGTAAGCCTTTGTTTTAACGGAGCGTCCTGTTTCTGGTTTGCTTTCATGTAGACAACCTCCGAGTTACTGACATATGTTTTCATTATTGTATGTTGGTTTAGGAGCTCCGAACCAGAGCACAGAGCCGTGCTAGTTTGGGTGTGTGTATGTTTACACACAGGCTTCAGTGAAACAAAACGGAGGTAGGCTTGCTTTGTACTGCAACAGCACAAATATTTGCGACATGAATGTTTGACATTATCCAGAGTATTTATACACGTGTTTATCTCTTTGCTAGATGATGTCCATGAACGCTTCCGAGTGCTAAACTAGAAACCAACAGTGGGTGTGTTGAACGCAGCTCTAGAGCCAGCCGTGTGTGTGTGTAACACACGTCCCCTTGTGTGTACGTTTGCAACAGTGTTTCGAGGTAGGCTCATTCTAGCATTGCAGCTACACAACCGTTTTATGAATGAAATGTTTGCGACATGAATGTGTTGACATTAGCCAGAGTATTTATACACGTGTTTATCTCTTTGCTAGATGTCCATGAATGCTGAGTGCTTCTGAGTGCCAAACCAGAAACCAACAGTGGGTGTGTGAAACGCAGCTCTAAAGCCAGCCGTGTGTGTGTGTGGACACACGTCACCGTGTGTGCGTTTGCCACTGTGTTTCGAGGTAGGCTCACGCTAGCATTGCGGCTACACAACCGTTTTATGAATGAAATGTTTGGATTCTCACGCTGGTGTATTTTACCATGCAGGCGGTGCTACAAGTGAAGGGCGTACATAGACAACTTGGGCATTCACTGATCGCCTGTACTGGGTATGTGTTCATGCTAAAACATTGTGACATACTTGGTGTATTATTGTGAATGCTTAGCTGTAGTCAGATTTGATTCTGACTGCAGCCAGACAACAATATGACATATATAGCACCAGGGAGACTCGTGAGACTAATTCAAATGTTTTCTTTGTTTTGTATTACAGATGTGCATTAGAACTGTTGAACCGCTGTTCTTTTACCCTTTTTATTTGTACAGTTCGCTGCTACATTAATTTATGTTGCCCCA
The DNA here is from genome assembly GCF_963921795.1 of Nannobrachium achirus. Classification (NCBI taxonomy): domain Eukaryota; kingdom Metazoa; phylum Chordata; class Actinopteri; order Myctophiformes; family Myctophidae; genus Nannobrachium; species Nannobrachium achirus. The sequence goes on from NC_137814.1 coordinate 7,225,677, forward strand.
GCGTGGCGTTAAACTATATTAATACCCTCGTGGTTTAGAGTTAGAAATACTGACTTTAAACCACCGTCTCTGACTTGCTCATTGATGGGTTTATTTTGGCTCTGCTGTCACGTAGTTTGTGGTTGCCTTAGTGGCTTTAAACTAACTCCTGCCCTAGTGGGTTAAAACTAACTTTAAACCACAGTCTCTGACTTGTTTTGGCTGCCCCCTAAAGACAGGGACATTCTTGGTTAATGGTTACACTGCGATTGGCACTTGATGGTTTATTGCCCCTGTTTGCTGTGCTGTTCCTTTTTATCTTTGAAGTGTATTTGCAGTGATCCTTTTTGCCGTGCCTTTTTAATGCCAAATACACTTGGCTCTGAGTGTTTTTAAGTTTGCAGTGTTTAATGTGATGGGCCAATAAAAGCGCTAGGTAACCTATCCCAGTGACCAACCAAGCTTGTTCTTCCCTGTTATCTAAGGTTGCTTTAAACAATACATGTGGGATATAGTTGTGAAATACTCAAGTGACAATACTTAATACTTAAATGTCAATACTGTGTACTTTTTCTCCATATGTGAAATAAAGTGATTTTTTACTTGAAGCCAGCTTTTCATTGTTCACTCAAACTGAACACTTACCCCGGGTCTCTCACCCTGTAATTGAGAGTGGCGTTGTCTTACTGTAGGTACAGGTGTGCTTAGTTCGCACCTTGTTACATATATATATGAATACGATAAGTAAACAATCCAATTACAAAACATGAATATACTGTGCTGCTAAGGACACACAATGTTGTAAAACGACACGCACAACCAGGCAGAAACGTCATTTCCACATTTGCCCAAAATAAGCCTTGCTTGCTTCATAAGCCCATTTTAAGCAGCATGGAGCCTCGCACACAATCCTTGACAAGCGCTTGTGACTGCCATTATTAGTGTATGAACATCTAGAGACGGGAAAACACACCGAGTTCATTATCTTACTTTGAAATACTCAAAATACAGAGTTTACATTGTCCCAACTGAAGTTAACTGGAGTGATGGAACTAAGTCGAATCTGCTTTCATTGGGCCTCATTCACCAATAAGTTCTTAACTTTCTTCTTAACTTGTTCTTAAATTTCTTCCTAAGTGAATTCCTAAGTGAAATCCAGTCACATTCATGAAACGTTCTTAGGAAGGCAAAATTGTTCTTTACTATGTTCTTATCATGATGAATGCCAATACTCGTAACTTGAAGGGGTGTGCCAGGTAATCCTAATTATCATAGGTAGACGCCCCACATATCCTAATTTGCATCCCTATTACCATAGGGAACCACCCACAAAACCCCATATAAGGCACGACTTCATGACACTGCCTGCAGTCACACCTGTGTTTGATTGCTGTACCCAGAACTAACAAGAAATCACTCACAGAAATAAAGTTGAGAGAATGAAGTCAAGAATAGCCTAACTAAAGTGTAAAGATGGTGGAACACTAGACTCCAAACATTAAAAAACACACTTCTGTGGAGGTACTTCTGAAGTGAACAGCTAATTATTTGTATTTAATGAATGAATGTATTTTATTATTTCACTATAGACATCAATGTAAATTTGCTGAAATTAGAATGTTATCCATATTTCATGTTTGGAAATAGCATTAGTTGTGGATATAAAACATTTTATTACTGAAAGCTGGTAGGTGGGATTAGAGGGGCTTTAAGTTAGCAGCTGCTTGGTATGTAATGGGGTGGAAGTGGTGGTTGGGATATGGTGCATGGTGCAAGGGGGGCTTTCAGGTAGGGAGGGGACAGGAAAATGGGCGTGTGGCGGCTGTTGAGATATGGGGGTGAGGGTGCATAGGGAGTTGGGTTATGGGGGGAGAGGGGAGGGGGGGGGGAGGCGCCATGAAGGGTTGTGCCGGGGGGGGGGGGGGGGGGGGAGGGGGCTTGGGCTTCAACTCAACGTGTCATTTTGGGTTGGGATGCAATTTTCAGACCTGTTGAAAAATAGTCTAAAGCAGTGGTTCTAAATATTTTCATGTCAAGGACCCCCAAATTGACATGCATTCTGCAGACCCCCACCTGAAATATATTATGATATTTTCTGCCTGGGAAGATTTTTCAAGATTTATCAAAGTGTTTAAAAAATATCCGATCTACAAGCTCAAAATGGGCTGTAATGGTAATGCGTTGTGAGCTTGTAGATCGGCTATTTTCAAACACATTTTAAAACTGGGTTAAAATGGTAAAACTCGACCCCCTGGAACTTCCTAAAGGACCCCTGGGGGTCCCCAAACCACACTTTGAGACCCACTGCTCTAAAGATATGATACAAATATTTTGATGATTTAAATCATATTATACAACTGTAGAATTGATAAAACTTAAAGAATACATTATTTTAGCACAGCATGTCACACTTAAGAACTAAAAGGCCACCCTAAGAGTGCTCTACAGTGTGCGTATATGTTTTCTTAACATAAGAACAAATCACAGCTAAGAATACATTGGTGTATGCAAAATCTTCTTAAAAAACTTCTTAAAAGGGTCTAAGAACAAATTTCTCCGTAAGAACGTTCGTAAGTAGGTTGGTGAATCGGGCCCATTGTCTTGAAGTAATAAACGGGCTAGGGTTCAGGAATGGAGAAAAATAAAGTAACACCCGGTTCTCTATTTAGTTTTTCTAAGCCCAGAAGAGAGCGGAATCACATTTACACATTATAATACTTAATTAACTATTTCTATATAATGCCATTGTCTCAATGAATGGACAGACTGAAATAGTCTATACCTTTTGTTAGTCAAGTCAAGCACTGTTTCCTTTGGGGACCTTTATGGACATTAAAAATGTACATTTACCCAAAGTGCATGTTTAGCCGCTCAAAATATTACAGGGACAATAGAGCGCACGAGCGGGAGAAATAATACAGAAATAAAGACACCGCCCTCTTTGTGGGAGGATCAGCCAATCATCTGCTGGGAGTCACACCACAACATTGGCATTGGTTGTGTATAAATAATGGTGCGACTGCGCTCTCTCATCACATTCGTCTCTGCAAGTCAGTGATAGAATACAGTCAGGATGCCCGAAGTCGCGAAGCCAGCGCCCAAGAAGGGCTCCAAGAAAGCCGTCTCCAAGACCGCCGCCAAGGGCGGCAAGAAGCGCAGAAAGTCCAGGAAGGAGAGCTACGCCATCTATGTGTACAAGGTCCTGAAGCAGGTCCACCCTGACACCGGTATCTCCTCCAAGGCCATGGGCATCATGAACTCCTTTGTCAACGACATCTTTGAGCGCATCGCCGGTGAAGCCTCTAAACTGGCTCACTACAACAAGCGCTCCACCATCTCATCCAGGGAGATCCAGACCGCCGTCCGCCTGCTGCTCCCCGGTGAGCTGGCCAAGCACGCCGTGTCTGAGGGCACCAAGGCTGTCACAAAGTACACCAGCTCCAAGTAAACCGCTCTGTCTGCTCTAAACACAACGGTCCTTTTAAGGACCACCCATATTTTCCAAGAAAGAGCTAGATCCAAATGCTAACCATATAGCTTGTCTACAATCCTGATCAGCTATTGTGATATGAGATTTGCAAATTAAATATACCCAGACATGGCACATTAATTAACGCTGACTTGTTTACAAAGGAAAGACTAACATGGCATAACAGTCCTTACAGTAGTGTGTATATATATATATATATATATATATATATATATATATATATATATATATGCAGCCAATGTTTAATCCATAAACTTGCTTGTAAAAAAGTATATTAACATTTGTCATTTGAGATCAGTGTTGTCCTTGCCTCGTGTTTTTATTTTGGCAGCAAAGTATAATGTTATGAAGTGTAATGATTATACTAAAATGTTACTAAAAGTTGTCATGCGTGAAACTACACAGAGCTAATAATCGAACAGATTGATTACATCTGGGTAATCAGTCCATTCTGAAATGGCGTGTTATAGTTTAAATTGTAAAATATATTCCATCATGTTTATAAAATCGTGTAGAATGACCAGTAACATTGCGGTACACATATTTCACCATTGTAGTAAGATATTACAATAGGGCATGTGGATCTTAATAGTTATATTATAATTTTCTCCTCATAGGGCATTAGGAGCGGCATTAGGAGCAACTCTTTGTTGAATCAGTGGGTGGCTCTTAAAAGAGCCTTTGTGGGGTTTATTCAGACGAATGAAGCAGGTTTATTTCTTGGCGGCTTTCTCGGTCTTCTTGGGGAGCAGGACAGCCTGGATGTTGGGCAGCACACCGCCCTGAGCGATGGTCACTCCGCCCAGCAGTTTGTTGAGCTCCTCGTCGTTGCGGACGGCCAGCTGGAGGTGACGGGGGATGATACGAGTCTTCTTGTTGTCACGGGCAGCGTTTCCAGCCAACTCCAGGATCTCAGCAGTCAGGTACTCGAGGACGGCCGCCAGATAAACCGGGGCGCCGGCGCCGACTCTTTGGGCATAGTTACCTTTACGCAGCAGCCTGTGGACACGACCCACGGGGAACTGAAGCCCGGCACGGGATGAGCGAGTCTTGGCCTTCGCTCTGGCCTTTCCGCCGGTCTTGCCTCTTCCGCTCATCGTGTAGATTTATTTCTAGAGTATAAGCTCGAAGAAATGTGCTGGAGGAGCGGAGCACGAGACCTTTTATAGGCTACGTTCGACTTTGTAACGCACACTTACTTTTTTTGTGATTGGTCGGAGATACTCTCTGAGCTCCCCACCAATCACTACTACTGGCGTGATCGGCTCCTCCCAGTCTAAACTCTGGTTCCTCCCAAACAAGGAGGTTCCTGACCACAGACCAATCAGATAAAGACGGCGTCTCAGAGCCGCTGAAATAAAAAGGAAGAGTTTGCGCTCGTTCTAACACAACTTCTTTGTTAACTCAGAAGAGAGGAAATGGCCAGAACCAAGCAAACCGCCCGTAAATCCACCGGAGGCAAAGCCCCCAGGAAGCAGCTCGCCACCAAGGCAGCTCGTAAGAGCGCGCCGGCAACCGGTGGAGTGAAGAAGCCTCACCGTTACCGTCCCGGTACAGTGGCTCTGAGGGAGATCCGTCGTTACCAGAAATCCACCGAGCTGCTGATCCGCAAGCTGCCCTTCCAGCGCCTGGTGAGGGAGATCGCCCAGGACTTCAAGACCGACCTGCGCTTCCAGAGCTCCGCCGTCATGGCTCTGCAGGAGTCAGCCGAGGCTTATCTGGTCGGTCTGTTTGAGGACACCAACCTGTGCGCCATCCACGCCAAGAGGGTGACCATCATGCCCAAAGACATCCAGCTGGCCCGTCGTATCCGTGGAGAACGTGCTTAAACCAATTTGTCATTGTCAGAACCCCAAAACGGCTCTTTTAAGAGCCACCAAATATATTATTTGAAGAGACTATTTCCTGCAAAAGGACTAGGCACTAAAATAAGGCAATGATGGAGTATGATTTAACCCATAATGAGTAAATCATAACGACTTCAATGGCAACATATTAAACAAGTCACACATCTGGAGAAACTACACACAGACGTAACTAATTTCATACATAAAGACGGCTACTTCTACATGGGTTTTGTAGTAAATATGTCGTAGCTGTAATGCTGGACACATGTATACACAGACAGTATAGTAAATGGAAGGTTGGCTTAATGGCAAACACTTCATGGCAAACAACCGTTTGATTTAGGCGGCTACCACACAAGCCCGGGAATCTGAGAACAAAAGGCTTTGTCACAGGCAATGGGCAGTTATTTGCAGTTTTCAAAAAAAAGGGAAGGGTGGGGGGCGGGTTAGGATTTTCTAAAGCACCGTTTCCCAAACACTGGGTTGGGTCCCATTTCTGGGTCACGGACGAATCTATGCGTCACAACCTAGTAAAGAATATTATGAAATATTTATCATTTTACTTTTAGAAATTAAAAACAAATGTGAATTTGACAAATGTTCAAACAAACAAACAAACACATCTAAGAAATTCCATAAATACATAGTAGTAGGCCTAATAATAATAATGATAATAAAGAAGTAGTGAAAATAGACGATCTACAAGCTCTTAAGACGGCGAGAAGCAACGCATTGTGAGCTTGCAGATCTGCTAGTAGTAGTAGTAGGCATAGAGAGAACTCACTAAATAACATTATGGACCATGGCCAGACTTTACAGTATGAGTAAAAGCTGATTTAATGTCTCTCTGAAAGTATATGAATGACCCAGACTTACATGTCCACTTTCAGAGTTTAACTAACGCCTGACTTTATTATGTTGACTTTGAGTATCACTCTGCTGTTATACTGAATGATTATACTCGGCTTTATTTTTCAGATCGTGAAAATAAAATGTAATTTCACTATTAGACCACTAGAGGTCACAGCCTGCTCATGGAAATGGCTTGCACGTAATTTATTCAAATCACATAGTAGTTTGTGAAGGAGAAAAGCATTTACTCATATTAGTCTAGATTTGAGACATCTCCCCTAAATGATGTCCTCTACCTAATAGAGTTGTTGAATTAAAACAATTTTGGGTAACCAGATGACATGATTATTATTCCTATAATCTAGTACCAAAATGTAATTTGCCGACCGAAGGTTGCAGGTTACCATGAGAAATGTCACAGTTTACCACGTGTAGACTTGTTTGTACACATGTTTACAGTCTATGGGACGGTTCCCTTAACACATGTGACACACTGTGACATCACAGGTGATATCACATGTGACATCGCCTATGTAAAAGTCCATACTATTCCCCAGAATCCCTTGTATGCCCATATATGAAGATCCCTGAGGTTGCATGTCGCCCTGAGGCGTCTTACTAGTAATAATAATATGTATAAGTGGGTTGGACGAGATACTTTTGAAGAACCAAGTAAGTATTGAATTGGATTAAATTATGCCTTTAAAATAAATGGTGTAGACCCATTCAAACCCCCAGATCCACTTTGAGGAGCCACTGATGATATACATGTTGATTAGATTTACACCAAAACATTTAAATGTGTGTGATTGTGAATGATTCAGAGCTTGAGGTGGGTATAAGTATCACTATCCGTGCCAATATTTAAGAAACATCTAAGCAATATCGGAATTCTTCCTCACTGTCGTCAATGTCCACATGATTTCATCTTGTTGTTGTCTTGTTTTTTTCTCTCTCTCTATTTTGTGCAGTTTCTGTTTTTTATTTCTGTATTATTAGTGAACATTTAGTCTGTTTAAGTAATGACCGTTGGAAAGGATCCCAAATAATCCTGCAGGCTTATTCCTCTCCTTGCACAGTATTGTGTTGCCTTGATATGTAGTGTTCTACTTGTTTTATAACTTTGTGCTAATAAAACTAAACGCCATACCTGACAAGACAAGTGCACACAGGACAGTGGCAGAGGCCGGGATTGTTACACACAGTGTGTGACATGCAGACGCAGAGATCACCTATGGCTATGTTTGTACATTTGTTGACACAATCTATGCCCAAAAAAGGGAGGCCATGTTGAACGAATCTAGATCTACACATCTAAATCTAAACTTAAAAAAGCCAATTTGTGATCAGCATGCACATGATTTGAATACCCTCAGTCACTCAGACATTCAGCTCCACAGCTCTATCCTGTGGGGAGGTGAGGGTGTTGAACTCATCAAGATGCTTCACACCAAACCAGCAGCTACTAGATATTCATAGTCCTGGAATGAGGCACTTCTGTACAAACCAAGAGTTTTGGTGTAAACCCATAACCACAAAAGGAGAGTTTGAAAACATGACCAATGATATGATGATAAACTTCCATACCTGCTGGGTGAAGTTAAACAATGCACAAACACAGCAGCAAGATTCGTGAGCTGCTGTGATAGGAGAAGGATATCAAATGGAACCCAACCACCAAAAAAAGTATGTATCCCTGCTCTGCCTGCACGTAACATTGATGCATTATAACTGTTTTCACCTGTATCTTGTTCTGATTGTATTGTATTGTATTGTATTGTATTGTATTGTATTGTATTGTATTCACTTCTGCTTTGGCAATGTAAACATATGTTTCCTCATGCCAATGAAGCCCTTTGAATTGAATTGAATTGAATTGAATTGAATTGAATGGAATGTGGGGTGTCAAAGCCCCACCCCCTGCCAGACTCATCAGAGACAATAAAAGCTTCAGATCAAACCCACACATTCAGGATCTCTGCATTCTGCAGAGAAATTCAAACTCTTCTGTCTGGAATGTCAACAGCTGGTGAGTCTCGTGTGTTTTACACACCAAGCACGTATCCAGAACCGTGGTTGAAGTTGCACTGGGCCGCAAGGAGGAAGTGCAGAAATCACTGACATCGTTACAGAACAAACTGGACGT
>NC_137814.1:7236490-7290149 GCF_963921795.1 Nannobrachium achirus
CACACACACACAGTAGACACACACACTGACTGACAGGAGCAAATATTAGAGACAACAATTCTACATGCACTGTGGGGACAAACACAGGGTTCAGGTGATGATTGTGGGCTCTATTTTGATTGTCAGACAAGTAGGTCGGGAGCATAAACTGTAGAAAAATATGGACGAAGCGAAGCCATTGGTTTCTATGCAGCGCAAATGGCCCTTTCTACCCCTTGGAATGGGTGTCGCCATCATAGAATTGTAAAAGCATCAGAGATGCTATTGGCTGCCAACAGTCACGTGCAACGCAGGGATACATGGGAGAATGTGGTCGGAGCCTCCCGAAATACAGCACACGAAGAATAACACAGCCGGCTGGTATTAGTTTAGTTGGCCACGCCCCCCGCAACTTTATCATTTATTTTAAATACATTGGACCACATTTCGACAAAACGAATATGATGGTGATTGAAAGGCAATTTTTAACTAGCGATAGGAACCATACAATATTCATGAAAATGTTAATTAAGGTTAGAAAACAAAAGGGGAAAATGAATGGGATCCAATGGTGGGCAATTCTTTTTGCGATCGGCCGGGGGGGGGGGGGGGGGGGGGACAGCGCAACTAGCGGCCAATCATAGGAAGTTTTAGTTCCGTATTGGAGTCATTTTAAATCGGCAGAACTATGCCCCTGGTCGGGAGTGGCTTATTGTCGGTATCAGCCGGTAACATGCAGGAGTCTGTCCCCGTTACAATGCGCTAGACCCCTGGGAGATGGACTGCTGAGGTGGAGCGCCACACCTACCATCAGTTCCCAGTACTTGCCGCACAACTTGCCAGCCCGTGTACGCCGAGTTGGCGGTGCCCGGAATCGAACCAATGACCTTGCGGACAGACAGAGAAAGAGCTGCAACATTTCTCATGGTATACTGCCTCCTTCGGTCAAAACAATTGAAGCATAGACAAGTCCTTTTAGTTGAAGGATGAAATTAAATATGCACCACAGTACATTAAGTTTAATGGCACAGGGGTTATACGACTTCTTACTTGCGTTTCACGATTTGCACTTGTGGAAGGTTCTGCTTTGAGTATCTATACAGCCTGATCCCTGTTGTGGGTTCTGCTCTAGCAGGGGGAATTTCCTTTGCCACCACAAGCTATATTATGTTGAGGAAAAGTCTGGAGGAGCTGGCAACTGATGCCCACAATGTTCTGATGAAGGCAGTGTCTACTTCACTGTGAAAATGTGGACTGTCAGTGGTAGAAAAAAAAATGTAAATAGAATGGCAATCTGATTCTGAACAATTCACACTTGTCAATGTACAAATAAAGCTTGTTGTTCATGATTGTAAATATGTTTGTTTATTAGGTTAGTAATATCCTTAAAATCCATGTTTTTGTTTTTGTTTAATACATTGTTAGGTCCATTGTAGAGCCAAGACAGCAGTAAAATGCAAAGCTTACAACTACATACAATATATAAACAAAGGATAATACTTGCAACAGGGGCACACCAATCATATACTTAAATGATTCTTACTGTTCACATTTTTTTTTTTGCCTTCCTTGACATGTGCCTTCCTTGCTTCACCTCACTTTTTCAGGAGAGGCTTGAGGGACCTTTACCAAGAGATCAACAACATACAAGTTTTTTTTTTTACAAAATAAGATACTTAGAAGCATACTGTAACAATGTAACATGATGACTATTAAATCACTTGTTGAAGTTGTTGTAACCTGACCTGAGTAATTTGACAGGCCAAAATAGGTAGGCTACTGCAAAGACTTGAGTGTAGCAATGAATGATATTATGATGTGTTGTTGAGGTGAATTGTAAATCTGTGGCACAAGAAATCAACATAATTACCATGTATTTATGATCATCATGTTGTATCAGCGGACTGGGAAACGATTACATCACCCCAAATCCTGTAATTTCTAAACAGTTGATGACTATTCTGCTAATCTGTTCACCACGGCTCACCAACTCAGATTGTAGTTGTGGATGGCTGCTCAGTGTGGGCACTCACTCACCTGGTGGCTGACTGTGGCATTGCATTGCATGCCTCATGATCATCAAGGCTTCACTGTCAGCACTCATACCTTTTCAACCCTAGCACCAGTAACTGCCACCTAGGTGACTGGTTGCAATCAGAGCACCAAAGTCTGTTATCACTGCAGCTAGAAGGTGCTATCCCCTTGTGTCACTTTGCTAGGTTTTGTATTGGAATTCCATAATTGTATTTCTTCAAAACAGGAATCAACTTGATTTAAAATCAGTTCATATCTGGGTGTTATTGTAATGATGACATGTGTATCTGTTTATGTTGATAATCAATAAAATGACCACCAAAAATAAATGTATATTCTTATTTCTCACAGTTAAAGGCATAGGCCTTCAGTTGTTCAGTTACTCCTCATACACCCATCCACATGCGTTTATTCTGGGGTGTGTGAATGACCCAGTTTAGCAGTAATCGGAGAGGTAATGATCACACATTTCTTATGACTCATTTTGTTCTAACACAATGGGGAGGGCAGCTGTTACTATGTAGGGCAAAGTAATTTTATTTCAACAACAAGGCTATTTGATGCTTTACACAGAACACCAAGCAAAGGAAAAACAAGTATAAAATGACACTAGGATACAATAACATGGTAATCTGTGATTTAGACCTGCAGTTTTCTGGGAGTTTGTTCCAGACATGTGGTGCATAAAAAAACAAAACTACATATGCTGCTTAGTCCACATTTTAGTTTGTACCTATTGCATGCACATCAGACATTATTCCCCCATGATGTAGTTTGAGCTGATAAATTGTGCTGCCTTGAATGAAAGAAATGAAAGTTTGCAGCACAGTTGTGATTAAACAGTTCTGTCACTTGCTGCTATAAGTGTAAGGTGTTGGACATACATAACATTTTCTCAGTAGTAAATATGGCAGTACCACTTTTCATTTGATTGTATACAGAGCACAATGGTGAATTAATCATACAAAAATGTGATATAGCATGACAAATTGCCTAATGAGAAGTGTGCTGGGTACAGCATGTCAACTGTATCAAATACACATAGGCCTAACAGTTCATTGAATATTTAAACGTTTTGTTTGCTATAGTTTGATCACAAATAAGTTATTTGTCCAAACTGTTCCAACAGTTTCCATCTGTCATTGGTAGTCGGGTCAGATCCACCATCATGCTGCATAAACTGAAGTGTGTTTACTGGGGTCAGAAATCCTCCTATTTATGCAAAACAGAGGGCAAAACAAGAGTATATTTTATGGTATTGCGTCGCTAGGTATGTCTGCTAAGACGATTGTGAGAATTGTTAGTAGTAGTATAGTATAACATGTTTTAAAAGACAAAATATGGAGGAAACACTGTTCTCGGACTGTGTAAGGGTGATGTTTTGATCACATCACTTAAAAACTAGATTACTGTTTTTATCTCAGATATATTAATGACGAAAATGCACATGTGTGCTAACTGTTCAGCTCTTTGTTGCATTAAATAATATACACTGTAGTTTGTTATATCTAGTTTTAATCGAGGAGAAAACACAAAAGGCACATTAAGCCACCTAGACAAGAGGGGCTGTGTGTGTTGTCTCTACATGGTTCTCATGGGGTGTTTAAGTCCAGCCCCTTCAGAGCGTTCAGCACCAGTCCGTCAGACTTTACTTTAGGAAAGGAAGGATAAACTACTGAGAAGAGAACAATGGCAGAAGTCGCACCAGCTCCAGCCCCGGCCAAGGCCGCCAAGAAGAAAGCAGCTCCCCGACCCAAGAAGACCGGCCCCAGCGTCGCTGAGCTGGTCGTCAAGGCCGTGTCCGCCTCCAAGGAGCGGAGCGGTGTGTCTCTGGCTGCGGTCAAGAAAGCTCTGGCTGCCGGCGGCTACGATGTAGAGAAGAACAAGGCCCGCGTTAAGATCGCCGTCAAGAGCCTGGTCGCTAAAGGCACCCTGGTCCAGCTCAAAGGCACCGGCGCGTCTGGCTCTTTCAAGATGAACAAGAAGGCAGAAGCGGTGAAGGCGAAGAAGCCTGCTGTAAAGAAGGCAGTTAAAGCAAAGAAGCCCGCTGCCGCCAAGAAACCCGCAGCGGCTAAGAAGCCCAAGAAGGCGGCAGCAAAGAAGCCCGCCGCCGCTAAGAAATCACCCAAGAAAGCCAAGAAGCCCGCCGCCAAGAAAGTAGCACCTAAAAGCCCCAAGAAGGCCGCCAAGAGCCCGAAGAAAGTGGCTAAAAAGCCCGCAGCAGCCAAGAAAGCCCCAGCCAAGAAGGTTTCCAAACCCAAGGTAGCAAAGAAGGCAGCCCCTAAAAAGAAGTAAACCATCTGTTCCATCTCTACCCACAAAAGGTTCTTTTAAGAGCCAACCACTTGATTTTATGAGAGTATCCTCGCTTTATAGATTCCATGGTCATATGTGAGCGCTGGAATAATAACCAGTCCGTTGTATTAGATGTGTGTTAATTGTTTAACTCACAAACGGTCTAGAAACATTTAATTATTTATGACAAAGTTGATTACATTTCGAATGTGGCCTTTCTCTCACTTTAGGTTTTTCAAAATATGTTTATTGAATTTTCACAAATTACAAATCATTCAAGACTTTACATATTACATTACAATAATGGAGCAATTTTAAAAAAAAATCACTGGGCGTTACATAACAATAGAGCAATTTCAAAAATAAATTTCACAAGTTACAAATCATTCAATATATTCCATAGTAAAGAGCATAGAGTAGAGCCTTGCCAACAGGCCCCGCACACCTCCCCTATGACCTAATTATGTTCGATTCGCTATTGTCCTGACTGTTTGTATGTTTTGGTTCAAATTCAACATAACATTGCGTTATAGTTCAAACTCAGTGGGATAAATAGTAACCCTGGTCCACCTCTACATCAAGACGATCTCATTGTGCAACAAATGGCATGTCACATTGCTCAAATAAGCGAGACATGAAGGCATAATTGTCCGTATTAATGCTTAATTATTTATTAATTACTATACATGTATTTAGGTTGTGACAATAAAAAAAAATGTAAAGAAAAAAATGGGGGGGGGGGGCGGGGGGGAAGTCAAAGAAATGTTATGGCAGAGAAGGGTGTACATAATATTTATATTTGAGAGTCTGAAATAAATGCTATAGCCCAGAGTGTGTACATGCACATGTATTTAGTAACATCAACTATACATTGGCAAGCATATTAATAGGGGAGGAAAAAATGAACAATTATGATATAGAGGAGTTGACTAGTAATATTACTATAAACTAGGGGGTGATTTGACCAAAATGAACAAGGGGGAGGAGTGTGTGGTGGGGGCAGTCTGCCTGTCCTCCCTTACGTCCTCAGAGCACACATAAAAAGGCATGGCTCAGAGCTCTGGAATCATTCACTTCTGGATCTTCAACTGAACTGCAGCTGAAAATGAGTGGGCGTGGAAAAGGCGGTAAGGGTCTGGGAAAAGGAGGCGCCAAGCGTCATCGCAAGGTTCTTCGTGATAACATCCAGGGAATCACCAAGCCCGCTATCCGCCGTCTGGCTCGCCGTGGCGGTGTGAAGCGTATCTCCGGTCTGATCTACGAGGAGACCCGCGGTGTCCTCAAGGTGTTCCTGGAGAACGTGATCCGTGATGCCGTCACCTACACCGAGCATGCCAAGAGAAAGACCGTGACCGCCATGGATGTTGTTTACGCTCTGAAGAGACAGGGACGCACTCTGTACGGCTTCGGAGGTTAATAACGCTAACTTGATCTACCAACAACCCAAAGGCTCTTTTAAGAGCCACCCACACTGTATTTAACGAGTTTATTCCTACTTTAACACACTATTGCTCCAAAATGAAACTGTTTAGTTGAATACATAATTGAGGATAGTGTATATATATATATGAAAAGGCATCCACTGACTGACGTGAAATGTGCACATTGTTGCACAATATTTTAAGCGGCATGTGACAAATGAATCTTGCATAGTCAAACAGTCCTGAGATGTGGCCTGTTTTGACTTGTGGAATAAGTTTGATTTGAATATAAACGTGAAATACTACACGTGAAATAATAGGCATTCTTATATTTGGATAAACTGTATTCCAACTGGCTTCAGTGACTAACTATATGCCATTGTTGGTCTATTAAAGCTGGCCTTACATTACTTAAGAGGCGGGAAAACACCCAGTTCATCATTATCTTACTTTGGAATACTCAGAATACAGAGTTTACATTACATTGTCCCAACTGAGGTTAACTGGAGTGATGACAATCGGTTCGGCTTTCATTGTCTTGAAGTAATAAACGGGCCAGAAAGAGCGGAATCACATTTACACATTATAATAGCTACTATAACTATTTCTTATATTATAGACTAATGTTAGGAATAATGCCATTGTCTCAATGAATAGACAGACTGATATAGTCTATACCTTTTGTTAGTCGAGAAAGCACTATGGCTTGTTACCATTGGGGACCTTTATGGACATTAAAAATATACATTTACCCTAAGTGCATATTTAGCCGCTCAAAATAATACAGGGACAATAGAGCACACGAGCGGGAGAAATAATACAGAAATAAAGACACCGCCCTCTTTGTGGGAGGATCAGCCAATCATCTGCTGGGAGTCACACCACCACATTGGCATTGGCTGTGCATAAATAATGGTGCGACTGCGCTCTCTCATCACATTCGTCTCTACAAGTCACTGATAGAATACAGTCAGGATGCCCGAAGTTGCGAAGCCAGCGCCCAAGAAGGGTTCCAAGAAAGCCGTCACCAAGACCGCCGCAAAGGGCGGCAAGAAGCGCAGAAAGTCCAGGAAGGAGAGCTACGCCATCTACGTGTACAAGGTCCTGAAGCAGGTCCACCCTGACACCGGTATCTCCTCCAAGGCCATGGGCATCATGAACTCCTTTGTTAACGACATCTTTGAGCGCATCGCCGGTGAAGCCTCTCGTCTGGCTCACTACAACAAACGCCGCACCATCTCATCCAGGGAGATCCAGACCGCCGTCCGCCTGCTGCTCCCCGGTGAGCTGGCCAAGCACGCCGTGTCTGAGGGCACCAAGGCTGTCACTAAGTACACCAGCTCCAAGTAAACTGACTATTCTACTGTCCTAAACCAACGGTCCTTTTAAGGACCACCCATATTTTCCAAGAAAGAGTTGAGCCAAATGCTAACCATATAGCCTGTCTAAAATCATTAACAGCTATTGGGATTACATGAGACGTTCAAAGTAAATATACAATCAGACATGGCAAATTAAGTAACGCTGGCAACTAGTTTACCAAGGAAAGGAACATTGCATAACAGTCCTTGTATTACAGTAGCATAGATAGATTTATTATTAAATCCATAAACTTAAAATGAGTGCATCGCTATGATTGTAAAAAATGTATATTCACATTTGTCATTTGAGATGAGTGTTGTCCTTGCCTCGTGTTTTTATTTTGGCAGCCAGTGTAGATGATTATACTAAAATGTTACCATTTTACTACAAGTTGTCTTGCGTGAAACGACCCACGGAGCTAATTAATACTTTAACAGATTGATTAGCCTACATCGGAGTAATGAGTCAATTCTGAAATGGTGTTTTTTGTTTAAGTTGTAAAATACATTACATAAGTGCACCTACTACTGTATATTCCATCATGGTTATAAGCGCGTGTAGAATGACCAGTAACATTGCGGTACAGTGTTTATTTCACCATTTTAATACGATATACAATAAGGTATTGTGGGAACTAACGAGTTATATTATAATTCTCCCTTCATAGGGTATTAGGAGCAACTCTTTGTTGAATCAGTGGGTGGCTCTTAAAAGAGCCTTTGTGGGGTTTATTCAGAAGAATGAAGCAGGTTTATTTCTTGGCGGCTTTCTCGGTCTTCTTGGGGAGCAGGACAGCCTGGATGTTGGGCAGCACACCGCCCTGAGCGATGGTCACTCCGCCCAGCAGTTTGTTGAGCTCCTCGTCGTTGCGGACGGCCAGCTGGAGGTGACGGGGGATGATACGAGTCTTCTTGTTGTCACGGGCAGCGTTTCCAGCCAACTCCAGGATCTCAGAATATTTGTCAGTTTAAATGACTTATTTTGTGGTAGAGTGCAACATTGTGAGCTTTTAGATCTGCTATTTTCTAAAGAATTGTCAGATATTTTATAGATTTGAAAACTTGATATAGGACATTCTGCATAGTGAGTAGGCTATACTACTTTCGGTACTTTAAGTACATTTTGATAGCAAAACGTTTGCATTCTACATTGCAACATGTGTACTTTACTTGTCTTGAGTAAAGAATTTGAGTAATTTCCCCACCACTGGTTTTGAACAGAAAAAGGGGGGGAAATCAAATAAAAAATAATCGTCTCTTTTGGATGACGTCATCTAAACAGGACGGACCCACAACGGACCAGTATAAAGCTAACGGCTGCTCGTGGCTAACGTGAATCCTTTGTGTAACATTCAGTATTCCTTACATTAATAAGTTAAAGGCTGTAACAAAACGCACCGGCCGCGGCCATGTCAGTGAACTACGCCGCAGGACTGTCTCCTTACGCGGACAAAGGTGTCTGCGGACTCCCGGAGGTAACCGTTTATGAGCTCAACAGCAATGATGTTAGCTGGTTAGCTACCTAGCTGCTGACACACACACACACACGCGCACGCACAGACGCACACACAGATCTGCAGGCTCACCGCCTTGTGAGCTTGCAGATCGGCTATTTTTGGGTGGATGCGACGTATGCCTTGTTATAGCCTATTGTAGTTTATGTATCATTGTGCACGTGCAATGTAGATATACTCTGTTACAAGCGGTTACAAGTATTAAGATCAACATGTACTTATTCATTCATACACAATACACATATATGTTCTTTTAGTTGACCTTGTATCAGTGATTCACTGTCATGAAACTGTACCTTTTGCCAATGCAAAACTTCTAATAAATACATCAATCAATTAATCAATACTTAAAAGTGCCAAAAGTATCCCTCATTGTCCCCTTTTTTAAGTTTTCAAATGTATAAAGATCTTTGGAAAATAGCTTGTAGTTTGGCTATTTTTTTTATTAGAGTCGTCTCTGGCAGAAATGTATATAGGGTTGGAGTTGTTAAAGTAGGTTTTGTAATCACATTCTACAAACTAGTAACTCAAGTTTTCAAATAATTGTAGTGGAGTAAAAGTACAATATCCGGATTCGAGATGTAGTGGAGTAGAATTAAAAATATTGGAAATTGCTTTACATCACTGCCAATGTGTAGTTCATGGGGCCAAACATTAATCATAAATATACACGTTTTTTTTTTGTTTTTTTTACCCGTCGTGTCCCTCTACACATTATTCCAGTGGCTGATAATGGCTGGTATAATCTTCTGGTAGAACACACTGGTGATTGTGGGGTGGTGTTTACATGCAGAAGAAGCACACTGGAGTAGTGATGATGGTGTTTACCCTTTTACAGTATTGTGGTGTTTTTCACTGTTTGTTTTGGTAGCCCCAAAAACATCCCTGTCTGCCAACAGTGAAACACCAAAACACAGACATTAGTTGTCTCCTCTGAGGGTTCGCTCCATGGTTCTGGGTTTATGTCATGTGTTTGATGATTATATTAAAACGTATTGTCCTGTATTCCATCTTCCTTTTGTCCCCGTATTTCCTTTTGTCCCCGTCTTTCCTCTCTCCTCTCTTGTCTGTCAGGTGTTCGATGGCCCTGAGGCAGTGAAGGAAAAGGCGGAGCGTCTTGCCCAGTTGATCAAAGAGTCCCAGTACTTTGTGGTTCATTCTGGAGCAGGCATCAGCACCGCAGCAGGCATACCTGACTTCAGGTGAGTTCAGTTCAGTGGACTATGGATCAACAGAGTGAAGCGAAAAACATTCAAATTCCCTCTTTCCCCCCCCTCCCGATTAGTATGAATACTTAGTAATACTTCTTTGTTCAAGGTTGTCACTCAAAGATATTCGATCTACATGCTCACAATGGGTCGCGACGCGATGTGAGCTTGTATGTCTGCAGTGATGTTACTAGGTTTTCAATGTAATGGGTCCCGGGACCCACAGGTGGTCATTCAAATGGGTCCCAGAAAAGTTTTATGAGTCCTCAATATAAAGTTTACGCGCGCAAAATGGCGTCGGACGTCGGTGGAACCAAAACATTGATGTTTCTATCGCCTGTTTAAGACTTTCTACGTGGATTTTATTTGTGTTAACGTAGGGTAAAGTAGGATGCTTTCACCCATGAACAATGGTGGTGTCTGTGGAATTTTTTTTTTTTTTTCTTTTACCGCAACGCGGTAAATTATTTTAACATGGACTCCAATGGAGGCGCATCCCCGGGACCCCAGGACCATGACATGAATGAGTCCCTGGGTGACTTGAATGAGTTTTTGATGCGGGATTCGCACGTAATGACATCATTGATGTCTGTAATTTCCTTTTTTTTTAATATATTTTTTAAAGGGAACAAATGCAAATATTTTGACGTGTACCCCCAAATCATTTAGAATTTTTTTCATGAGCCGTTTTGAACTCCAATCTCTCAAATTGAATATTCAAACATCGAAGTGCTCAGCGACAATTGACGACCTACACGCTCACCAAAGCTCACCAGACAGGCTTGTTGACAGCATGAACCCTAGCATGTAGCATGTTCTGGCCATAACTATGTCATGTCATGTGAAGGAAAATGGCAGATCTTATTAGAGTGTAGCTATTGTCGCCGAAGATATTTTGCGGAAATGGGAAATATTTGGAATCTGGCTACCTACTATCGAGCCCTATAGGGCATTTTGTCAGGCCAAGGACCCCTTCACTTAGAGAGAAATGAAGCAGGGAGTATAAAGTTGTCATTTATATTTATATTTAGGTTGTGTGTCATATCTGCCATGTGCAACTTCAAAGCCTATAAGACATTTAATTGTCAACAACCAAAACACAACTAAATTGTTAATCGCAATCATTTGAGTAAAACATAATCGTGACAGCCCTATCCAGTATATGCCGTGGATGAACCGGTTATTTACAGGGGTGAATTGAGACAAATACGCAGTGTTGGGTATCGTTACTTTATAAAGTAACTTGTTAAAACCCACCAGAGTTCAGCCTAGCGGAGTGTTGTGGAGCAGTGCTGGGATTCAACATGGACAATTTGCATTGACGTCGATCACCATCGTCCTTTCACCACCAGTAAATCCTAAAGTATTGTGAATACTTCCACCGGCACAGCCTTACTAAAGGGCAACCTCTCTGTCTTCTCTCAAGCCCTGCCATGACGCGTGTGCGACTGTAAATGGATATAAACAAGACACAAGCAAGTGCACAGTTCTCTTTTGTTGCCGTGTAACCCGGTGTTACACGCCAAACATGACAACCTATACAATTATGTAGAATGATAACGCAATCACCCACAGGCAGACAGGCTGCAATGCATCGGTGGTCGGTCACTTTGTTTTCCGTGTAACAGTCAGTGGGAGCGCATGCCTCCTTTGACAGAGACGAGTTCATTCACTCAGGAAACAACACAAATGTGTCGGGTGGATTATTTTTCCTTTGTGGCATCAGAAAGATCAGGGAAATATAAGTCTTAAATGTAAATATTAAATAAGTAACACCATTATTTTGGAAAAGGTAACTATTAACGAAACTACTACATTGCAAAACTACCTTGTTAGGTTATTCTGTTACCCCCAAACCTAACACTGTTACGTAACACTGTTAGTTATAACGCCGTTACACCCAACACTGCAAATATGTTTGAGGACCTCTGCCCTAGGGTGTCGTAACACAAGTCCAGGGAGCCACAGAAGACTAATATTTAGAATTTCACTTCAGTTTAAACACTTTGAGTTGCACTTTCCTTGGTGCGTTGTTTTTTCAATGTACAATACATGTCTTCACCAACAATAGCTGATCTACAAGCTCCGCACCGCATGTCTTCACCAACAATAGCTGATCTACAAGCTCCGCACTGCATTGTGCGCTTGTAGATCTGCTATTTTTGGTGAACATCTCCCACCAGAATAGGGATGCTGGGTGTTTAAACGTCAAGTATAAAGATATTTTCAGTCTGCCCTATAATGGAAATGGATATTGTCTCAAGTTTTCCTGCTGACATACTGTATCTTAAGGGGTAAAGATTTACACTTATGGACCAGACCATGACATAAATGTAAGGTGCTATAAAGTGACAATGTAGTGCAGGGCTGCCGTGGATGAAAAATATTTACAGGAGTGGCCTGAGACCAAAGGTTTGAGAGCAACTGGCCTAGAGTGATGCAAACTTACCAAGAGTCTAAACTTCATTTTAATGGTTAAACACTCTTTCACAGGTCATATACATTTAAAAAGAAAGAGGCGGTACATGTACAGTATGTATCAACATATTTGTTTTTGTAGGCTAATTTCTGATTTGGGCCTAACTATAGGTTAGGCCTAAATGGGTTAAAACACTTTGGGTCTACACTTGAGATGAAATGTGCTGTATGAATAACTATGACTTGAATAATACAAGGTTGTTGTCACCTTCAACCCATTTAGACATTGATGAATTGAATACATGCCTTTTAGCATTATTCTATAACTGTAACTCTGCTTTTCCCCCCAAACTGTTAAAGTATTCATTTAATAAATCAAAGGCTGATTTAAAAAAAAAAAAAGACTTCAAAATCCTGAAAGAAGAACTTCAAATCTCTATTATGAAAACATTTATTTCTATATAGCAACTAGGGCATTCACGAATAGTGAGTTTTAGTATTCTAATTATGAATTATGATCTGATTTGGTGAATGCCCTAATAGCAACTACTAAAATGAAAGACGCACAAACAATGCATGGATGTAACGGGTACAAATGGCAGGGATTTCTCCAACAGAGTGTCTGCAGTATGCAGAACCCAGGTATTGTAGTGTGATGTGGCTCGCTGTCCACTGGAGGGCAGTGTCCACCACCTTGCAGTGTGTTGCGGTACAGTTGTAGCAGCAATGTTAAAGGCAACAGAGGCTCACAGCCACATGTTATCATGGCATTTATGATCCTCCTCACATTGAACAGTCTGTCTTCAACTAATCATATGGACCCTTGCAGGTCTGTAATATGCTCTATGTCTCACAGCAGCCATATCGGGTGCTGTTTTTATACAAATGAAGGCTCTGTTCCATTCTGCTCAAACA
The DNA here is from genome assembly GCF_963921795.1 of Nannobrachium achirus. Classification (NCBI taxonomy): domain Eukaryota; kingdom Metazoa; phylum Chordata; class Actinopteri; order Myctophiformes; family Myctophidae; genus Nannobrachium; species Nannobrachium achirus. The sequence continues at coordinate 7,249,636 of NC_137814.1, forward strand.
GAGTCAGAGCGCTGATATTGTTGCATGTTGGCTCACTGGAAACACTCTGCTACACCGGTGGGTTCCCAACGTGTGGTCCAGGGATCCTCATGGTTCCTTGAGGGTGTGTAACTCTTTAGAGTGTACAAATGGAACCGGGTCCATTGGCTTCCATTTGTACACTGAGTTATGGGGTTATGGGCAGGGGTGAGATGAGATGCCATGGGCTCGGTTGGGCTCAGCCAGCCCAGACTTCTTTTTTTCAAGCTGCACGTACGCACGCCCCACATGCACACACGACACGCGCGTCGTCAAGTTGTGTGACGCCGCGGTCAGCACGAACACTTCAGTCCCCCTTCCTGGCTAGCTGCTTTGCATAACAATACTCGGGTAGGCAGTTCTCACCTACATCCTCATTTAGAGGCCCCCCAGACGAGATGCGATTTTGCTTGAGATCAGAACTCGGAGCCGGGGGTTTATCGGTGTTCATTTCAAACGACAGCGATCCTCTGTCTTATATTCGGGCCCGGTATATCCCGCTGTGCCAAGTGAAATATCTGAGACCATTACAAATGAGCCAGATATCCTGGATGACCACCCCTAGCGATCTCGGGCCAGAGTTGATTGGGGAAAAAGTTTTATTTTATTTTTTCTGGCAGTTGATTGAATAAAAAAACAAGGCTCCAGCCTCGGTTCTCAAACTATGTGTCCCGACCCAACGTGGGGTCGCGGAAGGTGCCATGGGCTCGCACATTGACGACCATACTACTGTGTATAACGGTCTATTTGCCCTTCAACTATAAAATATATATTGTTTTTTATGAGACACGCATTGTAATTAGGCTATGCTCCCAAATCCATTTTATTACCTTCTGTTTGCATATGCAATGAGTCCTGCAGTGCTGCCAATCTGTTGAAGGTGAAAATCATGGAGGTTTTTTAGCGAGGTGAAACGCCATCAAAAGCCACCTCGAAGATGCAGGTTGGAACTCACTTATATGGAGCTCAAATTGATCATTACATCATTGCGCGAAACTAGGCCAGATAAATAATTAGCGCATCAGTTCCAGGTGGTGGTCCGCTCTCAAAAGTGGCCAAGCTTCTCATCATTGAGAATGCTTGCAGGTGTGCATGTTCAATATAGGAAATTGCCCATTACATCAAAGTGAGCCTTTCTCCGCACAAAAAAAGAAAGAGAGGTTTAAACTTGAACTCAGTCTGTGACTGTCCCACCTTAAGCGCCTTCAACCAACACTGTCAGAGTAGCACTTGTATATGTCGATTTAGAACCCTTTTAATTTATTAATATATTAGGCTGAGTCGTGAACCTTTTTCATGTAATATCCATCTTCGCGTTCGTTGATAGCCAAAAAAGCAGATACAAGCTCACAATGCATGAGTATGATGACATTATATGAATAATAATGTGGCATATAGCATCAACCAGCATTTTAACGGCAACCAGCCAGACATTAAACAGACATGAGCTTAATCAGCTAATAGCAATTATGAATGTCCAAACCTGCGTGCAGTCGCAGAAAAAAAAAAAGTTTAACCTCTCGCTTTTTTTTACTGTCCCACCACCTCATCCAAGCATATAGAATAGGGACAGGCCTAGGTTCCTCAATATCATTTAGCTGGGGACCCCCTGGAACTCCCCAAGGACTGGCGGTCCTCTTTGAGGACCAATGAACAAACTGACAGCACGAGAGGCGCAATGATGTGCCCGCAGCCCGCGCGTAAAAGTAAAAAAAAAAAAAAGGAATGCAATGGAATGTCTCTGACTTTGAGTATTACATTATATGAATAATGTGGCATAGTAGCATCAACCACCATGATGATAGCCCAATATATTATCTTTTATAAATATAAAAAATATATATTATATATCCCCATGTGTTGTCGTGGGGAAAGGCTTTCGTGAGGTGATAGAATAGGCCTATACTGCATGCCTTGTCGCCAAATGACTGCGCAGAAGAAAAAACGGAAAAAAAAGAACGCTATAGGCTATAACGTTTTTGAACAAGTGATTACAACATTTTAGGGAGAAAGTAGGCTAAAGTAAAAAGTAAGTAGGCTAATAATAATAATAAAAGTGTAGGCTATTCTATTGTGAGGTGACAGAATAGCCTACACTCTGCGCAGCATAAAAAAAAGGGAGGAGGTCAGGAGGATCTGGCTTCATATAATCTGAAGCAATCCCGTGTGCTCATTCAGACGACAATAATTGTAAAGGATTCCTACCCGATGACCCGAGAATATCAAGCTTTTTTGATATTCTCGGGAGAGCTTCCGACGAGTCCCGAGGCCATAAAAATCCCATTAACATAATCCGATCGTGTCGGGGTACCGTACAAACCCAAGACCGAGTCTGGGGCCGACCGAACGATTTTCCCGGGGGATCATCCCGACAATCGGCCCCGGGGAATCGGCCCCGGGCTCGGCCCAGTGTGCACGGGCCTTTACACTTGTACACGGCCAGCAGCACGTTCGCCTTGCATTCTTTGCAGACATTTAGCGGAACCTCTCCCTCCGCTATGCAGCTCCGAGATAAGCTTCCCCACTCTTTTGTGACTTTTGTGAACATCTCATCTGTTTACTTCACAAGAGTGGAAGAAAAACAAAGCAGTGTGTTGTTTTGTCAGAGCTGCATGCGTAGCGGAGGGAGAGTTCCGAAAGTGTCTATGATTGTAAAGTAAAGTCTATGTAATATGTAAAGTTATTTCATATTTTATATAAAAAAATACATTAATTGAAACTAATTAACAATGTAACTAAATAATAAGAAATATAATTAGGCTACATTAAAAATGGTGTGATGTTGAATACAGTATTTCAACTAGAAACCGCGCGGCAGGCATGCGTGCACACGTGCATGCACGGGCGTACGTGACGTGCACGTGACGTCATGAATTTAGAGGGGCACCACTTCTAAAATCCATATCACACCACTGGTTATGGGGATCCGTGCACCACTGCATGATAGACATGCCCTGACCATGTTAAAAAGGTACGAATATCATAAAATAGCGTGGCAGGGAACCCTCAACGTCGATTTTTGACAGTGACAGTAAATGAGTTTAAAGAAGAGAGAAGATTTGCTTCCTTTATTTAGGCATGTGATTATTTTTATTTGACTCAACGTCGCATTCGTCCGACGCTGGTGAATGCTAACCTGCCGACACTGGTAAATGTTAACCTGGTGAATGCTACTTTGGCTAAACCTTTCAGCTACTATGCCTAAACCTAACCAGAACCCTTACCCTAACCTCATTAAAACTATGCCTAAACCTAACCCTTAGTCGGAAATCGAAATATCGAGATTTTCCCCTTTATTTACGTTTTCAGGTTTATTCTTTTTGTTTTTGTTTCTTAGCGTTGTGTTGTTTTTGTTTTTTTCCCACCAGGGGACCCAAAGGCGTGTGGACGTTGGAGGAGAAAGGCGAGATGCCAAACTTTGACACCACGTTCGAGGACGCCCGGCCCAGCCTGACTCACATGGCCCTGCTGGGTCTGCAGAGGGCCGGCTACCTCAAGTACCTGGTCAGCCAGAACGTGGACGGCCTGCACGTCCGCTCCGGCTTCCCCAGGTAGGTTATAGGGCTGTGGTCCTCAACCTTTTCAGTCCGCGACCCCCCGAAATAATCATATTTTAACTGGGGACCCCAGAGTTGAGGCATTACATTTTGTATAACACGGTTCTATTGAGAAGATGGCAGATCTACATGCTCACAACGCCTCGCGTTGCCAAGCGTTGTGAGCATGTAGATCGGCTATTTTCACAATTTCTGCTTCTAAAATTTGACAATTTGGCCAGTGTTTAATTTTGTCATTTTAGAGGTATTAAAAAACTCCTTAAATTGTCACTTTAGAAATGTGCAGATACCCTCTATACACTTAAAATGTATGTTGGTCTGTTTACTGTTGAGTGAGAAAACAATGTTGCACATTAAAGGGGGCCTGTCACCTAAAGGGTTACTGTCACTTTAAGAATCATCTTAAAAAAAAAACAAGTTAATATTTTTATGATGTCATTGTGGGGATGCGCAATTATAAGCCAATCAAATTAATTGTCTGTATAGCCTGACTGTATGACTACTTACTGTACTGGTCAGCTGTTGTTGGGCAGATTACACTGAGACACGGGAGAGAGACCACATAACCTACTGTATATAATTTCGGAGCTGACAGCGGGCCTTTAAGTTAATCATCTGGGGACCCCCCAAAATAATTTGCCCACCCCCAACCCACAGGTTGAGAACCACTGGGTTAGGGCAGGGCTTCCCAAAGTGGGTGCCTTGATGCCAGTCTGAATGAAGTTTACATTTGATACACGAAAAGTGTACAAATCGTGCAGCGCGTCCGAAAGATAACATCCATAAAGTCCAGTAAAGTCCACACACACTTCACCGTGAATCCTGAAAGTTTAAATCGTTATTAACATTTCCGTTCGACGGAGACTATTATTATGGCAGATGCAAATGAATACATTTTCATTGAAAACAACTTTGAAAGGAATATTGCTGTAAGCTGCTCGTACAACGGGCGTTAATTTAATTCTCAAATACCTGGAACGCACCCGAGTCGCGTTAGATTTGAACCACTTTAACCATTATTTTTTGCTTTAACTATTGAAAAATAGCAGATATACAAGCTCAAAGCGCGGCACCGAGTGCCGCGCTGCGAGCTTGTAGATCTGCTATTTTTGAAAAATCGTGAAAATATGTTCAAGTCTTTGAATATCTTTGACCCGATCTTTGACCCGACTTCTAAATCCTTCTTCTAAATCATGTAGTTCTCAAACTTTTTCATGTCAAGGACCCCCAAAATTACAGGTATTTGGCCGCGGACCCCCATCTCAAAATATGTTGTTCCAGGGACCCCCCAGAAGCAAATATTTGAGTTACAAATGTTCGCTTTTAAATAGATATATTCAAAGACTTTGCAAAGAAATATCATGATTTTTCAAAAATAGCAGATCTACAAGCTCGCAGCGCGGCACTCGGTGCCGCGCTGTGAGCTTGTATATCTGCTATTTTTCAATTGTTAAAGCGGTCAATAATGCTAGGCCTAAATGGGTTAACTCTCAGACACATGAATGCATGAATGAACAACACGGCACATTCCACTGCTCTGTATGATAATGGAGACTAGACGGGAAGAGGGAAGAATTTAATTTGCGTTTTTAATGCATCTCATATTATGATGATGACTCATGCCAGCTGATGACTCATTTCGCCTCCCGCTAAGCATGCTTTAATCTGTGACCTACGGAGATGCCATGAATATTGATGGCGTCACGCATTGTGCACGGTGGTCCAGTAGCAGCTTTGGAACATTCTGTGTCTTTGCAATTGTGTTATATCCTTTTCCTTTTTTTTTTTTTTTACAAAGCAATAATCTTTTCTCTGAACTTTTCTGACCATTCCTTTAACTTAGCCATGTTTCTAACTGCTCTAATCACAGTCGACTTCTAGTCAGGCCAGATTGCACATCTGATGCAACTATTTAAGCCCCTGATTAGTCGTTTGCAGTTGATTATAGATGTTTTCAGGTGTAATTAAAAGTTGAATAGTTGAAAATGAAAGTGGCATTTAGCATTGAATTAGGAAAAACAACACAACAAATGTTACTTTTGAGCTATTTGCATTGTTCTTGTGTGATTTATGTATTTCATTCAGTTGTCAGTTTGTGAATTTAGCCAATAAACCAGATTTGCAGAGGGGAGGGTGAATAATTTTGAGCACAACCGTACGTTCAGGCTCTCTGTACACGTCTCTGTCGGGTGGAAACCTCATATGTTCAAAACTGTTACTTTTCAGGATGCAAATTCAAAAGTATCAGATCTACAAGCTCAGACCAAGTACATGGGTGGGTTTAAAGTGGTTAACTGTTTGAAAATACACATCGACATGAATCCAACACAACACTACTAGTCTACGAAGCTATCTATGAAAAAGTAAAAAAAAAAGAAGAAAAAAAAAACGTTGAATACGGTAGGAAATTGATGTACTTAAAAAACAAAACACACAGGTTAGAATATGGAGATGAGGGGTCTCTGCCCCCCTATGGCAACCATATCACAATAATCTCCTCCATAATGAGAGCTGTCTGCTGGTACAGTGGAAGCATTCCTCTTGTCCAGGGCAGGCCTTGCTCTGCATACGTTTAGGTTGTTATCACCATCCAGGCAGCAAAATGATATGCATTTGGCCACGGATGCTTAAAAAACACATAGCCTATATTCAAAGATAAAAAAATAGCAGATCTACAAGCTTGCAGCGCGGCACTGTGAGCTTGTATATCTGTTATTGTTCAATAGCTAAAGTATAAAATAATGAAGGCCCCTCCACCACCTTGGGCCCCGGTAACTCAGTCCCACTTTCCCCCCCTTTGTGACACCCCTGCATCCAGACACATTTCCCTGGCTGTCGTCGTTGGGCAGAACTGTGAAAAGCGAGTGGCAAGCATCTGTTTCAGCCTGTGAGAGAACAGTACCAGCCCATCCTCCTTGTCTTCGGTCCACGTGTGCACAATAGGGCATTCACCAAATTTTTGAATATTCGGATATCAAAGTCACTAATCGACGTTGTTCAAGTCTAATATTCGCATGTATATATATATTTTTTTTTATTGTTTTCTCTTTAACCCTTGAGATCTAGTAGTACTCTGACAAGTCCTCTGACAAGTCATTGTGTGCTTTGCTGTTGTCACACTTCGTAAAAAGCCAATCTACAAGCTCAAAACACGTTGGGATATGTGGTAGAATATTATTTTTTTAATAGAAACGTAGGAATCGGCTTTCTTTTTTATTTTATTTTCACTTTTACATGTCCCTAATCACAATTTGCTGTCAAAATGAACACCGTTTTGGACATACAAGGTTACCACACGACAGCCATAAAATGGCACAGAGGAACAAAGTGAAATGACAAAATGAAGCAGCCACACAACTCCGTAGTCGCTTAAAACAATATCTATCAGGTTTTCCTTTGAAGTAAACATTTTGAGTAGCCTGTGTGATATTATCGATGTTGTACCCTTGTTTGCTCACGGTTTAGTTTGTTGTGCCAATTAGCCCTCCCTCCGCCCCAAAACAAGTTCAAAGCAGTGGGTCCAGTCAGGCAACAACCAAAAAAGCCTTTGAAGAACAGGTGGTCCCAGCGGAACCCAAAATGAAGCCAGATCAAAGGCAGGGGAGGCGGTCCCCACACGCCAGTCCCCTGAAGGGAGGTTCAGTAAAGCATCTTAACCGAGTACGTTTACAGACGAGGCCTCTTCTCCAGACTGACTTATAGCTCCCAAAAATACTTGTTGTAGCTATTTTCACAATGTATTTGGAACTTCTTTGAAAGTAATGTCATGAATAAATCTAAGAAGTTCCTACTGGTCCAGGCGCATACCACTTAGGCATTGCAACATACTGTAGGCATGGATGCCTGGCGACGGAGCTGGTTCGATTCCCGATCCGGATGACCTTTGAGACATGACACTCCCCATCTCTCCCCTCATTTCCTGTCAGTCTTCTGTCCTATCAAAAAAGGCATAAAGCCCCCAATTTGTTTCTTAGATAGGGGGTACTTTTGTGTAATGGAAGATGTAGATATTTTTATGTGGTGTGGTGTGGTGTGTTGTGGTGTGGTGCTAAAGCTGCAGTCGAAAAGGGGCTTTAGGCACTGCACTGTCTCTGCATTGGATGTGTTTACCTTGCTGACTGTTATCCACTCTGGATAAACAGTGTCTGCTTGTACATTTCTACATTGTAAAACTTTAACCCATTTGGACAGGGTACACATGATTGTGTATTATTATTTTATGCTTTAACAATTGAAACACAACAATTGTCAACAAAAAGCCGCGCTGCGAGCTTGTAGATCTGCTATTTTTGAAAAATAATGAAAATTTTAATTGAATGACCCGATTTTGACACGATTCTATAAGTGTCTTTTGAATCCTTCAAAGTTTTTTAAAAAAAAACCTATGTTTCTATGTCAGCAATCTGGCTAGCCATCGTCAAAGAAAAGGTCCTTTTCACTTAACTGGAGCTCAGTTAGTCTGTTCTTGAAAGACTACTATGTCAGTGGTTCTCAAACTTTTTCATGTGAAGGACCCCCAAAATGATATATATTTGGCCACGGACCCCCTATCTCAAAATATTGTATCAGGGACCCCCCCCCCCCCCAGGAGCAAATATTTGAGTTACAAATGTTCGCTTTTAAAAAAGAACCCTAACACAAATCGTCATGATTTTTTCAAAAATAGCAGATCTACAAGCTCGCAGCGCAGCACTCGGTGCCGCGCTGTGAGCTTGTAGATCTGCTATTTTTCAATAGCTAAAGCATTCAATAATTCTAGGCCTAAATTGTAACCCATGCTTCCCCCTGTGGTGTCTCTCCTCTAGGAACCTGATGGCAGAGCTCCATGGAAACATGTTTGTAGAGGAGTGTGAGAAATGTGGCAGGTACGTACATCATGTCCCATTCACACACATTAACCCAGGGGTCTTCAACAGGGGGTCCGGGACTCCTAGGGGGTCCTCAGAGTTACTACAGAGGGGCCTCCAAATCTGTGTGTGATAGAAACCTTTCTTTTTTTTTTTTTCATCCTTGAACCCTAGCATCCATAGAACTTTAGCCAAACATAGCAGATCTACAAGGCGTTGTGAGCTTGTAGATCGGCTATTTTTGGCAAAGAGCTTTTGTGTTGAGGGGAAAAAGAGCAGACAGAGTGAAAGATCAAGCTTATTAAGTATTGACGGTTCAAGTGGTTAAACATCTGAAAACACAAATTGACATGAATCCAAAATACACTGATGATTGTGCTGTCACTGATGAAACTATATGGAATCTATGAACAGGTTGTGGGGGTCCCTGCTTCATCTCTCTCTCAGCTAAGGGGTCCTTGGCCTGAAAACGTTGAAGACCCCTGCATGTGTCGTGTTAGACTTGAAGTGGTTCTCAAACATTTTAATGTCAAGGACCCCTAGAATTACTTTATATTAATTTGGCCGCCGACCCCCATCTCAGAATATTTTGTTCCAGGGACCCCCCAGAAGCAAATATTTGAAAAACAAATGTTCGCTTTTAACACAACGCCTGCCGCGCTTTAGTCTGTCGTTTTATTTTGAAGAGCCCCGGAAGCCACTAGTGTGTGCACGTGTGTGTAATCTAACGATTACAGGAAGGAGATCAGTTCACGAAACTAAAATCCTAACCGGGGCCGACCATCACGATTGAGTGTAGCCGTGAAACAGAGCTCAGAGATACTGCCGTTTTTATGTTACAGCATAGAATAGGAGTCAATGGAGCATAGCCGCTCCGTTTTGATGCACCAGCGTCTTTCACAAGCAGCTGCAGCAAACTGTTTTATGTTTACCTGGTTACCATGGCAACGCTAACCCGGTTGGAGTCTGGTTAGGCGGCGGAAGTGTTAAAAAGATACATTCAACTACAGGAGTCATGGGGCTGTTAAGTATGACATCATTTTGTAGGCAGAGGAGAATTTCTGCCCCCAGTTTCCGTGAATCTTTTTACTATTTTTACTATTTACACATTTTTCTTCTCTTTGTTATTGAAAGGAAAGTGTTAGATTGATACTTTAGTCGTTATTTTTTAGTTGTTGTTTTTTGAAATAGCGAGGGACAGAAAATGCTCTGGGGGCAGATTCTCCTCTGCATACAAAATGATGTCACGGCTTAAAAGCCCCATAGGCATCTTGGTCTGGCAAAAAAGGTGAGAGAATTTACACAATGTAGAGCAGAGGCTCTGAAGCATGTTTGGCTCAGGGCAGCCCTGTAAACAACCTTTTTATTATTATTTTTTATTTTTCATCCATGGCACTAGGGCTGTCACAATTATCACATGAGGACTGTCGCAATTATTTGAGGTAATCGCAATTTTTTGGCATTATCGTCATAATCGTTTCCATGTTCAGAAATGTTAATATAGTTTCAAACACTTTCATAAAGTAGTGAAATAAGCTCACTGTACATCCGCTATTTCCACTGTCAATGTTCTTTTTTAAGTATAAAGTTGTCGTGACAGCCCTACGTGGCACCCGTAAATTACATTAATACTATACAGTACCTTACTTTATGAATACTGAGAATATCGGTTTCCATATGGGATCGAACATTGGAAATAACCTTTATACTTGGCATTTAACCACTTAAACCCACGTGTCCCTGTTGTGATTCGTTGAACCTCTGAGCTTGTAGATCTGCTATCTGAAGAGACTTGAGCCACAATTTAGTGTTCTTTTTTTTTTTTTTTTTAAGTTCTGGCAATTTTTATAGTTGTAAAGTGCCATGTGGCCTATAATAGTAATAGTCACTTCTTGGGGCTTATTTTCTTAGACCGGGTTGCTTATCTCTCTTGCAAAATTGGCAACACTAGTCTTTATGCTGCTGTCTTGTATGTGTGGCCGTAAAAAAAGATGCCTTCATGGACATGATATGCATTTCTACATTCTCTGATTGTGTAGAGTTGTAAATTAAGTATTGCAGATGTTTAACAATAATTAAACTCTTAAGAGCGTAAAAGGTGACCATTTTACGCGGTGGTCCCCGGACCACTGGTTGAAATCCAAACGGCAAATGCTCCAGTGTCGGCGGCTGGTTGCTGACTTTAAGGCTAGGCTTTGACTTCACACAGTGGGAATAAGAGACGTCCCAAATTAATATTGGCCTTGTTAATTACGGATCATATCGTCCTCTGCAGTCGGCCCCAGGCCAGGTGTTCAGGCCATAGCGAGGCGTTAAGTGGTTCTTCAAGGGAGGATTTCACACATCATGTCCGTCGCAGGAGTTTGCAGCAATCAACTCTCTCACTGTGGTGCTCCGAGAAGCCGGCAGGGTGGTTGCTGACTTTAAGGCTAGGCTCTGACTTCACACAATGGGAATAAGAGACGTCCCAAATCAATATTGTCCTTGTTCATTACGGATCATATCGTCCTCTGCAGTCAGCCTCAGGCCAAAGGCTTAGGCAGAGATTCTTCCCCTCGGCTGTCAGAGCCGTGGACACACAAAATTAACAAGATCTACAAGCTTGCAGATCAGCAATTTGAAGTTTGTTTTTCAAAGTATGACATTATTAAAAATGCAGTCATTTATTTAAGGCTATTAACTCATTGAGTGCCTATCCCGAATTAGTTCGGGATATATGATCGTATCACAGGGTGCCTATCCCGAACAAGTTTTTTTGAAAAAAAATGTTTTGATTTTTTTTTTTTTTTTTTTTTTTTGGACCCCATCAAATCTGGTGAACATGATTTCAATCGCGATTTTGCATGTTCCACCCCCATACAACCCCATCTAACATACAGGGCAGCCATTTTTGTTTACATTACATGTAAAACATAAGGGCGATTATCTCAAGAATGCCTGAACGGATTTCCAATCGGATTTTTTTGTTTGAAAGCTGTGAACAAACTGCACAAATCCACTCCAATGCAATCCAGGATTGCATTGGATTTTTCAGAGCTCATTCTTCTCTGTTTTTTTCCCATGCATGAGGTGTGCAAGGTTTAATCATGGCTAAGTTGACGAAAATAAGGCTTCTAAAATGCTTGGTAGCCAATAGCTAACTTCATCCTCTTCCTGTACATGCAGTCATGCACAAAGGAAAGTGTTCAGGCAAGTCATGGCTGCAGGGCTTCTGCATATACCAGCATATCTCTATGGGATTTTCTCTGGCCACTGGGCGCCCTCTAGTGGTGAAAGGGGTGGCACTAAATGAGTTAATATTTATTTTCGAATACAATTCCACTTTTCACATTTGTGTAATTTGAAATGTTTCAGAAGGAGATCAACATGGATCCGTCCCATTTCCCATATTCCCTCCTGATTGGCTACGATTGTCTTCTAAAGTTTCTGTATGGGACCGGGCAGTCGCTTATCTCCCGATTAGGGAGTCTTACTGGTTTTAGTCGGCTGCATCTACTGATGATTTTAGTAGAAGTAGTAGTAGTAGTACTAAAATGTATTTTGGCGGGCCGTGCTTATACGTGGCTGTGTGTTGAAAATAACCGATCTACAAACACACGACTAGGGATGGGTACCGAAATTCGGTACCGGGACAGAACCGATAAGAACATGACGGTTCCTGGGTACCCAAAAAATATATGTAATTTCGGTACTGCCTATCGGTTCCTAGATGTGATGCGCTAAAAAAAAAGACAGCACAAACAGCACAAATTGCACAATCCAAGCACCGCGATGCGTCGAAGCATAACGCTGGAGCGTCTCTGTGTTGAATGGAGGAGACACAGCGTGGCGCGTCGCTACAAGCTGCATTCCGACCCTCCCCTCCTCCCTGTCCCTCTACTCCCCGTCTCAAGAAGACAAGTAGGAATTGGGAAGAAATAGCCAACCAGCAACCAAGCTTTTCTTCTGGAATTAACCACACTAGAATCCACTGTTCGGCGGTCCTTCGGGCCACTCACCTCTAGAGTTCACAGCAAGATACTCTGTGTGTGTGTGTGTGTGTGTGTGTGTGTGTGTGTGTGTGTGTGTGTGTGTGTGTGTGTGTGTGTGTGTGTGTGTGTGTGTGTGTGTGTGTGTGTGTGTGTGTGTGTGTGTTGCTAAAATGAAACTGAAAGTGACTTCTCCCCAAACATTGGCAGGCCTATTATAGTAATAATAATAACACAATTAGGCCATAAATGTGCAATTATGCAACTGGAGACATATTACCTTTTATTACCCAATAAATAAATAAAGAATGTTTAAAAATAATGTGTGTATATATAATAATAATAATAAAAAACTCTATTCAGTTTCGGCTAAAAATATATATTTTTAACCATTTTGGAACCGAAATAGGAACCGTTAGGAACCGGAACCGATAAGCAGAACCGGAACCGATAAGCAGAACCGGAACCGGAATCGTAAAAATCCAAACGATACCCATCCCTACACACGACGCATCGCAAGCTTGTAGGTGGTCTATTTTTCAGGCTGTGACATCCGTGCGCGTCCATGAGGATCTTGGCATGCTATTGACGTTTAATTTCCCCAAAGGAGACGCAGCATACGCTTCACTGACTCTCTATTGACCAATTATTTGTTTACAAACATTGAGATTGCACGTACAGGTGCCTGTTTTTTGTTTAATCAATTCCCAACAGATCTCCAAACCCGTTGTTTTGGGGAGTGCTGGTTTAATTTCATTCAACCTCCTCTCCTCTCTTGTGTGTTGGCTGGACAGGCACTCCCTAACGAGAGCAAGACACGTACTGTACGTCATCACGCGGTGGTATATTGCTCTCAGAGACTTGCTGACATGCAAGCTCACAACCACGTTGCGGACGCGACCGTTGTGAGCTTGGAGGTTCCCACAACGAACCTTGGGTCCAGGGGCGACCGTGCCTTCTCTGGGTCCGCATCAGTGTGCCGAATGGCCGGTATTCCAACACTCAACTTAACCTCAGTAACCGTGACGAGTAACTAACCTGCCCACGCTAGTCGGGACAGCGGCCCGTCGGGATATTGAGCGGACCCCGCTTTCTCTGCTGCTGCCCCCACTCTCTGGAACGGCCTTCCTCTACATCAGGGGTGGGCAACGTTGATGCTGGAAAGGGCCACTATATTTTCACACACACTCCAGAGGGCCACAATGCATATACAGTCAAAAATAGCAGATCTACAACGCGTCGCACTGCAACGCGTTTTGAGCTTGTAGATCTGCTATTTTTGCATTTTTTTTTTTGATTGGTAGTCTGAAAAGTAATGTTTTATTTAATTTCAAATGCATATACAGGTTCTTATGTTACTTATGTTACTTCTTACTTTATGAACTTGATCACAAATGCATTGGACATAAAAAAAAAGACTAGTAGTAGGCTACTAGTCAATAAGAAGATACATACTGATATACAGTGGACTGAAGTAATTAAAGCTTCTCATGTTTGCACGTTTGGAGTTATATAACAGCTGAAACCAATAACATATCAGTATTCTGATATTAACCTGAGGGCCGCGTTAAGTGAAGGTGGGGGCTGCCAGTTGCCCATGTATGCTCTACCGGTATATATTTGAAGGGCTCAGTCTATTGGGTGTTTTTAAATCCCTCCTCAAGACACATTTATTTTCTGTAGCTTTTAATGTTGTTTAAATCCCTGTCTTTCACCTTGCTTTATATGTTTTTGTCTTTTTTTCTTATGTCCTGTGGTTGTTGCACATTGATTGTTCATTGATACCTTCCATGTACAGCACTTGGGGCAATTTGTATTGTTCTAAATGTGTTTATGAATAAAGTTTGATTTGATTTGGAGGCCTGCTATTCTCGGCCGTTCTCTGCGAACGCCGGATCTTAAATTAGGCTTGATGGGCTACTGGTGCCGTAATCATCATCATAATAATCTGTATTGTCCCCGAATGGAAATGTGTCTGTTCAAACAAAGAAACAACACATAACCATATAACAACACAAACATATCACAAAGACAGATCATCAGTACCCCAGACTATACACAGAAAAACCCTCTTAGCGACGGGGGCGATAGTTTAGCAGATTGTTAAGTGCAACGATGGCTGAGGGGACAAAACTCCTGCAGCTAAACCGAACCATGTGCCACTTCAAGGTTCTGTATCTTCGCCCTGATTTGCAAGAGGTGGAAGTAGCGATGCAGGTGATGATCAGTGTCACTTGTTATTGAGAGTGCTAAGCGTGTGATGGCCTTATTGTTCATACCAGCAAGTGTGGGAAGTCTGATCTTTGAAGCAATACGGGTGATACTGTGAAGTTTGTTTCTGTTTGGCATGGACAGTAATAGAGCCCTCCCTCCAGTCTGATGAGTTGATAAAGGACACAAGTAAGAAGGTAGTTTGTGCAACATGGCCTTATAAAGAAAATGATTGATTGAATACTTTGTTAGTCAGACATGTAAACAGCACGTGGTACAGTTAGACCCTCCAGAAAAAACGCGGGCAAAAATCCTTGATGCGGTGAATGATGCGGGTTTATGCAAATTTATGTGGTGAAAATGCGAAACTGCCAATTATGCGGGAACTCGTGAAAGTTGCGAGAAAATGCGAGATTATGCGAAATATGCGGGAACTAAAAAAAAAATAATGCCTTTTATTATTTTCAAGGCAAAAAAGCAAACCTTTAAATATCTGCCATTTCATTACCTTAACAGACTACATCAAGGCCAAACCAATTACCCTATGACCTATGTCATTGCTAAGGATATAGCTCACTGCTAAAGCAAAACTCTGTTTATTTATGTGGTTTTGCTCTCTCTAAAGGGATTAAAATGTTAGTGCCTTCAAGTGCTGTTCCTATCTGCGTCCATGGAATATACTGCTACTTTTGTCTTTTGTGCTGGTTTGCTTTGAACGACACCGTTTCAAACGGAGTGCAATGGAGACGTCCGAGACTTCAAATCAAGTAGGATAAACTTCATTAATTTGTCGTTTCTTGAATTTTGATGGAGCAGCAGGTTAATTAGGCTACAGTGTTGAGCAAGGGAGAAAGAGAGAGTGTCTGTTCTGTGTCTGAACGTGATCGATCGGGTGAAGCAATAACTTTATAATTGTATGCGAAAAAGTGCAGGGATTGTGAAATCAAGCGATGCCCGCATATTTCGCATTTCTTCCGCGGAAATATGCGATTATTGCGGTGAATATGCGGGGATTGTGAAATCATGCGACCTCAGATTGTAGATGGATAATATGTTCTATATTATTTGCTATATCAAGAAAGCACATAAGGAGGAGCGCACACCTAAGTGAGTGAGGTGCTGACCACGCAGATAACAATGAATGAGAGGAAAGAGGCCGCACACTCTTCAGCCACGATGCAAATAATGTATTTACCAATGTTTCGACTGTTGCCAGTCTTCATCAGGATGTTTGAACCCTGATGAAGACTGGCAACAGTCGAAACATTGGTAAATAAATTATTTGCATCGTGGCTGAAGAGTGTGCGGCCTCTTTCCTCTCATTCTATATTATTTGCTGACAAAAAATGTAAAGGGGTAAAATAATTGTCCTGACTAAAACTATACTAAAATGTCAACAGTTTTTGTTGACTGAAACTAAAATTACATTGTCTTGGACTAAGATAAAGACTATAAGGCTCGACTTTTAGTCGACTAAATATAGACAAGATGAGGTTAACTAAATGTGATAAAAACTAACAAGGGCGATTGAAACTGGACTAAGACTGACATTACTTTGTTTTTTTTAAATGGCTCATAAAATTTACACTAGTACAAGCATGAGCTTGTAGATCTGCTATTTGTGAGCGGTGGTCACAACGCTCCTATACGTGGCCGTGTGTGTGGGTCTGTCTGTCTGTATGTCTGTATGTCTGTCTCTGTGTCCGTAGCCTGCAGTAACCTTTTCTGACCACACATGTTAAGGGAGGGGCGCTGTTGCACACACACACACACACACACACACACACACACACACACACACACACACCACCGCTCAGTTCACACGAGTGTGATTTTTTTGAAAAAGTTGTGAAAATTAGCTCAAATCTTTGAATATATCATTTTCAAACCAAACGTTTGCAACTCAAATCTTTGCTGTTGGGGTCCCTGGAACAACATATTTTGAGATGGGGGGGGGGGGGGGTCCGTGGCCAAATACCTATAATTGTTGGCGTCCTTGACATGAAAACGGTTTGAGAACCACGGATTTAGAAGTCATTTATAGAATCGTGTCAATTTATTCAAAGACATTTTTTTTTAAATAGCTGATCCACAAGCTCGGAGCACGGCACCCTGTGCCACGCTGTGAGCTTGTAGATTTATTTTTAATCGCTTACATTTTTATTCACACAACACCCAAAATACAGACATTACACAATAATAAGAAAACCAAAACCAACAGACAGATTAAAAAACAAAAACACAATACAATAAACAATAAAAAGATGACAATTCTGCAATTACACACATAATACACTCCCCAGGCTCTTCCCTTGCATCAATGAGTACCTGAGACGAATAACAGTATAAGTCCATATTTGAATTGTTTTGAATATATATATTTTTGGATTTACCAGACTGTAAACCACAAACTAATCATTTTTAATCTGTTAAATTGTTAATGCAATCCCGGGACTTAGACTGTTGTTCCACAAACTGCTGGAGATATACAGTTTTTCCACTTACCATAAGTATTATGTCTTATAATTCCTAATATATGAGTTAAGTAAAAAAATCTAACTCAACAAAATGAGGGGGGAGTACATTAAGACTTTAAAAAATTAAAAACTTCTAGTTTGCGGTTTACATTCTGGTAAAAAAAAAAAAAAAAGTCTTTATCCAAAATGTTAAAATACGGACTTGGACTTATGTCCTTCCCCTCCCCACCGTCTCTGTTAGAACTCTTATATGAAGTCCATTTCCACCATTTGTTCCTCCTTTAACCTCCATCGGTGTGTCAGTTTCTCCATACTATAAATGTCCTCTATTAGCTCAATCCATTGATCTTTCGTCGAGGTTGCTCCTTACCCCATTTCCTTGTCATTACTTTTTTTCCCCTGCTGCCAATAATATTTTCACCAAATATATATCATCTTCATGAATCTTCCCTTCTGCCAAATCACCGGCTAAAGCATAAAACAATGTTTAACCCATTTATGCCTGGGCATATTGAATGCTTTAACTATTGAACAATAGCAGATATACAAGCTCATAGCGTGGCACCGAGTGCCGCGCTGTGAGCTAGTAGATCTGCTATTTTTGAAAAAGTTGAGAAAATGTGTGCAAATCTTTGAATACATGTATTTTCAAAGCGAACGTTTGTAACTCAAATTTTGCTTCTGGGTGGTCCCTGTAACTAAATATTTTGAGATGGGGGTCCATGGCCAAATAAATATCAGTTTGGGGGTCCTTCACATGAAAAAGTTTGAGAACCACTGACATGGTAGTCTCTCAAGAACAGACTAACTGAGCTCCAGTTAAGTGAAAAGGACCTTTTCTTTGACGATGGCTAACCATATTGCTGACATAGAAACATAAGTTTTTAAAAAAAAAACTTAGAAGGATTCAAAAGACACTTATAGAATCGGGTCAAAATTCAAATTTTCACGATTTAAAAAAAATAGCAGATCTACAAGCTCGCAGTGCCGCGCTGTGAGCTTGTATATCTGCTATTTTTCAATAGTTTAAGCATAAAATAATGATACACAATAATGTGTACCAAATCACCTGGCAAAGTCCCTCGCCCTGCATGGGGATTTGATTTGCTTTCAGCGAGCCTCGCTTACAGCCGTTATTCAGCATAGAAAGGCTTCTATGAAGCTTTTATAGTGATTACGGTTATAATTGTTCTTTTCCGGATGAACGACTGTGTATACACACGCACGCGTGCACGCACGCACGCACGCGTGTGGTTTATTTCAATAAAACCTAACCCTTCTATGTGTGCAGTGTGCTTGCATGGATATGCTATTCATTATCTGGGTTAGGCAGGCAGTGGACCTAAAGCAGAAAAAAACTGTATAATGCAATTGTTTTTACTAATATCGATGTCGAGGTATTCAACAATGTTATCGAATATCAAAGGTTTTCCTAATATCGCCCAGCCTTAATTCAAAGTGTTAACCGATTTAGTGCCATTCTCGAGATATCTTGTGAAATGTACTCGAGTATCTCGAGTGCCAATCCCGAGATATCTCGCGAAAAGTAATATATTACTGTAACGGCGGTTATCCTACGATGTACAATGGCGGATGGTCCCGAGCCGATCTCTGTCGCTGATTTATCATCACGGATCCACGAGCACAAAATAGTAATCCCATAACATTGAGGCAGACGGGGGATCTCATCTTTAATGTCCATTATCTCAAAACAACACTTTAGAAGCGAAGATGGCAATAGATGCTCGCTTATAAAACACATATTGAAAAGCATCGATCCGATCCGCCATGACACCACGTAAACAATGATCGATTCCGGTGAAGGACGCGACGACGTCAGACCGGAAGTGTTTACGCTGTGGACTTCTGGCCTTCAAAATAAGATAGTGGCCGTTAATGGAGCCAGCGAGAGGCACTCTGGACATTATAATCCGTTAATTTCTGGGGCTCAGAATGGGTTAATAGCTGGCAGTGAATGATATGATATAGTGATATAGTACTTTATTGTCAGTTCACACTGAAATGTGTCTTGCGACACAGCAGCCATGTATGTGAGAGAAGGGAACATAAAAACAGGGTCACATACATAAGGATAATACAGACAAGAGCAATGTCCACCGCTTAGCCTACCTCTGGCCAAACTCCTGATTAAGCCTTAAAGTCGACTGATGGACAAAGGACCTTTTTAGGGGGCGTTCACACCAGGGTTATTTGGTCCGCTTAAAAGGGACCATGGTCCTCTTTCTCCTTTGGTCCGCTGGTGTGAACGTGCAAAGGGACCATGGTCCCTTTGTTTGGTCCGGACCATGGTCCTCTTGAAAAGGCAGGACTCGGTCCCCTTCCAAACGGACCATGGTCCGGTCCTCTGCTGGTGTGAACGGAGCCGGACTTTATAGAGGACCAAACTTATGTCTGATCAGCCTACTACATTCTGCATTGTGTGTTGTTCATTGAAAAACAATATGGAAAATATAATAAACGACTACTCGTGAAGCAATTGTAACTTCGGCTACAAGAGACTACACTCATCAATCTTTGTTAATTGCAGTTGTGAAGCTGGATTAATAATTAGTTCTAAAAGCATGAATTTCTTACGGGAATCATTATTGATATGACCCGACCGCTGATATGTCTTCATGACCTGCAGTAGGCTACACGTTAATAATTGTATCATCTCCTCTCCCTGTGAGCAGGCGCTGCGGTGACTTGTTAGCTACATGGAAACTGGTGACCCATCGTGTGCGGTGACTCCAGGGGTCGCTCTCCGAACACGGTGATCATTGTTTGTTTTGACACAAATACAGTCACAAATAAAAGTAAGGTCACCATCTTGTGTATAACACAGGAGGAGGAGGCGGCGCGGCGGGCGCGCTGCGCGCACAACCTCCATCCAAACGACCACAACACAGAATAAAGTCAAACTTAGCTTTTCTTTCGAGGCATTAGGATTTTCGCTCTCTTTTCGCTCTCTCGCTGTTCCCTGAGGACAGGCGTGCACGAGTCAAACTCTTCACGTTGTTGCTGGGACGGCAGTATGTCCATGTCATCGGGTGCGGTGCACAAAAATAACGTATTTAAAAGCTTACAACACTGTCCGAGTGTCCGATGCACGGCTGTTATGTTTCATGGCTAAATGAATCATGTGGTTAAAAAGAACAGATATGCAATTAGCATCCCGTTACATTAATATGTTCTTTTTAAGCATGCGCCACCGCATATAAAGTTATGGCTCACACGCGATTCAACATTTGGGATTATACATTATTTTATTGTTTTTATTTAGGTTATTTATTCATTTAGCTTCACATTTCCAACCTAAGGATAGGAAATATCATTAGCCTATGGACCCGTTGCTTCACTTGCTTGTAAAGAAAGAAAGAGACAGACAGACAGAGAGAGATTTGATGTGGAAACGGTGATGCTTTTATGTTCACGCGTTCTTGCGCTATTTATTGTTAAATGAATCAAGGAGAAGGCTTTATACAGGCTATGTTTTGAGAGAGAGAAAGAGAGAGAGATTCCTCCACCCATCCATCGCTAATTACTGCCTGAAATGCGTGAGTTTCGCTTCTTTAAAAAAAAAGATATATAGGAAGCGGCTGTGATTAATAACACAAAATTAATTGGAATAGGCAGTGAAGTAATTTTCCATAGGAATAGCCTATTCTGTCAATAGATCAACAGCCGACTGTATGACCACGTGTCAGTTGTTTACATATTTGGTTCTTTTAACAAAAGTCCTGTGTGAACGCTAACCGGACCAAATTCAAAATGCAACAATGTAAACATTTGGTCCCTGATCCGGACCTTGTAAGCGGACTTTGGGTGAGAACGTGCCCTAAAGTCTGACCTTTTTTGTATTCTAGAACACCGTATCTCCTTCCTGAAGGCAGCAGCCTATATTCTCTATGCAACACATGGCTACTGTTAGAGGTACTATTTCTTGCCAACCTCAGAATGCTGTTATCATACGTAGTCGTATATAGCCTCTGAATGTGTTAAATGAAGCCCTTCAGGGCGATCGATCGAATCACCATGTCAGGGTTTGTTTCCTCGATAATGACCCATTGATCAGTGTCCCTTGCATGGTCCAGTCGGTGTTCAGTGGATAAACTGATGTGGCCCCTTGTTTCTTCCAGCCAGTATGTGAGAGAGAAGGTGATCGGAGTGATGGGGCTGAAACCCACCGGACGCCACTGTGACGTGATGCGTTCCAGAGGCCTGCGATGCTGCAGGTAAAATAACCCTTACCATGTCCACAACCTGTTATCAGTGGTGTAAAGCAGTGGTTCTCAACCTGTGGCCCTGGTGGATGAATTTGTTAAAGCTCTGTACCAGGGCTTCTCAAAGCTTTTTAGGCCGTGACCCCCAAAATAAACATATTTGAACTGGGGACCCCCACCCTGACGAGCACTTGGAATTGTAGGTATTACATTTAATGTGACTCGGTTCCGCAGATAAATATTGTGAAAATAGCAGATCTACATGCTCACAACGCCTCGCAACACGAGGCGTTGTGAGCATGTAGATCGGCTATTTTCACAATGTTCACCTCCTGCTTACTTAATATTTGACAGTTTGGCCAGTCCTGTTGAATATTCGACTATTCGAATAATTTGAGGTCGAATAATTTGAATACTAAAAATCACTATTCGTGAATGCCCTACTTTGTGCCAAGATGTAGGCCAGGTTCAGAGTCCGGAGGGGGGGAGGGAGGGGGGGGGGGGGGGGGGGGAGATGTTGAAGCTTTGCTTCTTCCATGAGCACTGCTCATAAATATCCCAAAATAGTTGTAGTTACTTTACAGCACTGGTTTTGTGCGTCATCATCATCGGGGCCCCAGGTGTGCCAGAGGATGGATGCCAGTTTCCCGAATTGGATGCTCATCTGTTCATGTTGATGTGCAGAGCTAGTCAGAGATGGACACTCACTCCGTCAATACCTCATAATCGGCCGTGTGAAAGGTGATGGCAGCTTTTAAAATATAGAAATGTGTTATCGTGTGATGCTCAAAAACGACTGGAGAGAAATTACAATTGGATTTGAAAAATAAAAAGTGATGTGTGGGGCTGTCCCCTATTTTAAAATGATGTCTTACTCGACCCTGACTATAGTCAAATAAGAATTATCGATTTTAATCGACAAAATGAATGTGTAAATTGCTGTGGTCACATCCATACACAGATCAGACTTGTCTTTCTTTACAATTTACAATTTAGGCAGAAATAGTAATCTAAAAAACATAGGTAGGCCAAGAACCTATAAACACACTATAGCTTTGATGCTCTTTCTTTCTTTCTTTCTTTCTTTCTTTCTTTCTTTAAAACATTAAAAACAGATGGAAGATGCAGATAAATATAGGGTTGCATGCAGCAGGTGCAGTCACTGTGCAGTGCGTTCTCAAGAAGCGCTGTAATAAATGTCTCTATGGATCCAGTCTGACAGAGTCCTGAAGCATAATAAATGAAAGCAGGCTGGACTGATATATCTTAATGTATGTCTGCCACAGTTCCATGCTGCATTGATAGCAATTCAGATAATAGCAAATAACAAGTCCTCTATATTCTCTTAATTGTGTGGACTTGTGTGGATATATATATTTTTTAATAAATGAAAAAGTAAATAAAGAATCACAGCCCGCTCACGTTCCGAAGGGAAGTATGAGTCCCCAGAAAAAAAGGACAGGTGTTTTCGATGAATCTAAAATGGAAATTGAAGTTACAATGGGTTTGTATAGGAAAGGGGCGTGTCTAATCAAATCAATACCAAATATCTAAATATTGAATCAAGCAACCTAAAAAAACTGTCCCAGGTATTCCCAAAAGCCTGATTAGCCTATATTAGACTTTTCTTTTCTTTTTTCAATGTGAAATATCCCTTTAAAGATCTATACGGGTCCATTTGTTTACCAACTCTCCCCCACATTAATATGTATTTGTCCAAAGATCTCCCCCACCTAAAAGATATGCTGTGCCGGAAAGAGCAAAGACATTTACATACATAGTGACATATTGACACACATTGACAAATTGACATCATTTTAAATTGCTGTCAAAAGTCACACCAAAGGTTTGTAACTGAAACATGGATATTGGCTCGAATGTGGCACTGATAGGAAAGCTTTGGGAATACACCATGTTGTGACCAGGGGCGCCACGCCGCTGCCAACAGCACTAACAGGGTGACGTTAGGAATACACCATGTTGCAGACTCCTGCAACAGGTACCCGTGTTTGACGGGCGGAAACGGGCAGAATATATACTATTATAAATTTGCGGGGACTAAACACGGGCGGGCGACATTTTACAGTGAAAATCAGACAACTGTTTCTGCCTAAAACAACGTCATAGGAGTGCACACATTGAGCAGCAGGACAGAACCACGGCATGCATACAGCACTGTTTAGCCTAAACGTCAGGTCACACATGGGGCTGCCGGCTGGAGTGCACACAGTCACAGGAGGACACCGACACACAACACACAACTGAATAAAGGGGGCGCGAGTGAACTGCTTGCCTAGCGCGATGTAGTTGCCCAATTGCTGCGATCAGAAAGGTGCTTGATTGTATAATATCCACGTGATTCCACGACTATTAGGAGTTCGGATCCCTGTTTTATTATCGTCAACTGGGTCCAGTTTGCTTAGATTACCTTGGGCTGTTTATCATCATAACAGTGACGAGTGAACCAAGACAGACAGCACTAGCGGAGTTCCCTCTTTCAGCTGTGAAAAGCTGGATATGTGCTTCACCGTATGACGGTGCGTGTCGAGCATAGCAGACATGCGAGCTCACAAAGCTGCAAGTTCCGACATGTTGTGAGCTTGTAGCTCTGATATTTTCAATGCGCGACAAAATCATATGACAAATACAACTGCACACAGCAGCGGGGGCAGAACGCAGCAGCAGCAACAAGCTGTCGTGACAGTGTCAGATCATGATACAATTTTAAATGATTATGATTGGTTTTAAAGGTTGTTCTACTTTATCCAAATAATAATATTAATAATAGGCTTAATAACAGCATTTTCCGACGGCGTGCAGGGACGATCAACTATAGAGTGAAAATAGAGTGAGATGCCATTGAAAGAACACACGCACGGCTCTAGGCTATTTACTTTTATGCATGTAATCACAGGTAGCGGGGCGGGCGACGGGTCCTTTTTTTGACGGGCGGACAGATCTGGTTTTGATTTTTATATAATCACGGGTAGACAGGCGGGACACAGATCTGATTAAAACGGGCGGGGCGTGCGCGGGTTGTCAAAATTGGACCTGTAAAGACCTCTAATATTTCTTCACTTTGCCAATAAGGCATTGGGGCAAAATTCTGTTCAGTGTCTGAGGAAACTGGCAGTCGCCACACATGTCTGTGTATCTGATTGTTTGTGTTAAAGAATGTCTTGTTAAGTGTGTGTGTGTGTGTGTGTGTGTGTGTCACATGCACAGAGGGAAGTTGATCAGCACCATACTGGACTGGGAAGACCCTCTCCCTGACAGGGATCTGATCCGCTCAGAAGAGGCCAGCAGGTCAGTAACCATCATTATCACCACATACAACAATGCACTGAGTGGATACGTTGTGTGTGTCCCCAGCAGCAGCGTATTATTGCCTCTATCCAGGGGCGTCACAAGGGGGGGAAAAGTGGGACAGAGTTACTAGGGCCCAAGGTGGAGGGGCCTTAAAGCTATTGAAAAATAGCTAGATATGCAAGCTCACAGCACGGCACCGACTGCCGCACTGCGAGCTTGAAGATCTGCTACTTTTGAAAAGTCGTGAGAATGTGTGCAAATCTTTGAATATATGTATTTTTAAAGCAAACAATTTTAACTCAAAGTTTGCTTTGGGGGGGGGGGGGGTCTCTGGAACTAAATGTTTTGTGATGGGAGTCCGTGGCCAAATACATATCATTTTGGGGGTCCTTCACATGAAAAGGTTTGAGCACCACTGACATAGAAACATAGGTTTTTTAAAAAAAAAACCTTAGAAGGTTTTGAAATATTCAAAGACTTGAAAAGACTTCAAAAATAGCAGATTTACAAGCTTGCAGCGCGCTGTGAGCTTGTATATCTGCTATTTTTCAATGGTTTAAGCGCAAAATAATGTGTTCCCAGTCTAAATGGGTTAAAGGCCCTCCCCCTATGAAGAACATTTATGGGGGGCCCGCAGTGAATCCTTGTACCCAGGGCCCAGAATTTGGTGCGACACCCCTGCCTCTATCATTTCTGTGTGTGTAGAAGATAATCATGGTCGTGATGCTTGTGTCCCAGTTCTCTCTGCAATGGCTCAGGGAGGCGGGGATAAAGTTGTCTTTACTGTGTCAAATATGAACACACATGTTGTTGTCGCACGAACGGCGTGAATCACTGGCCCTGTTTCCATCTGTGCCTATAGTCTGTTAGCCCTTTGGGGTTTCCTAACCTTTTGTGCTATATTCTATATCTATAATACGGAATGTTAGCCCGGCCAGGGCTTTATTAACTCATTGCTGCCCCCTCCCGAGTGGCCCGAGTTATTACAGTACCCCCAGACTGCCATTTTTTTCAAAAATGTTTTTTGGACCTCAAAAAATGTATTGGGCATGATCGCAATTGCGAAATTGCATGTTTAACCCCCATACCAACCACATCTTTCAAAATGGCAGCCATGTTTGTTTACATTTGAAGAAAACAATGGCTTCTATCTCATGAATGCCTGAACGGATTTCCAAGTGGAGTTTTTTGTTTGAAAGCTGTGAACAGCGTGCACACATATGGTGCATGATCTAGGCATGGGCGTGCACGATCCGTGCACTAAAAATTGATCCGTGCACTGAAAATTACATGGAATGGCAGTGAGGAACTTGGCGGCCATTTTGAAATGGCATTGAATGAGTTAACATCAAACTTGGAAAGGAGACGGAACACGACGAGTTCATCTGTTCATTTGTCATGGTGTTTTTTGTAGTTATTTCCTCTCTGTCTCTGATATTTACACATGTCCTCTCATCAAGTTGTAAACAACTTCTTTGACATGAGGGTAAGGCAGGGCATTTGCGTTATTTCGAGTCAGGCGTCAGCATAGTAAGCGTGGCTCACATGGGCACAACCGTTGTTCTTTCCCTTCCCAACAGCGAATAAGTATGCGATAACGTCTTGTTGCGCGGTCATTGTGGCTTATATGGACACGACAGCTGATAATTATCAGCCTGAAGTGTCAATATAAGCCATAATGACCAAGCAGCAAGACGTAATGGCACTTATTACCTGGCTAATACATAAAATTAATAATCTGACTAAAAACGAAAAACAAAAAAGTATTTCCTTGTTTACAGACGGCTGTAAGTGCGTCCCCCCGAGTGCAACACGGTCGCCTTGGAAAACAAAGAAGTGCTGATCAAATAGAATCCATTTTCTGTTACTGCGTCGTCTATTTCTCGCCTCAAATGTTTTTTTTTAAACATTCTTCAGAGCAACATTTCGTTGTAAATGTAGCTGTGTGTTTATTTACATGGCTGCCATGTTGGATACGGCACTAAATCCACGCAGTGCATCCTGAATACAGCAGCTGCTCTGAGCCGTTGATGAGGCAGCGGTGAATTATAGAGCGGAGCGGTCATTATACACCTATAAGTCACTGCTGATTTCAGCGCTCGATCAATCATAATCACGCATCCAAACAAGCCGGGTAATAATAGTGTTTAAATTACGGCAATTTCATCCTCAGCCCTGTTCCATTGCAGGACATTGAGGGGAAAATGTGTACTAATAACAAACAGCCTAAAATGAAATAATAAAAAAACGTATAGTGTCGTATGTGCATTTGAGGTGACACGGCACCTTCTGGATTTCCCGGAGCGTGGCGGGCACAAATTATGCCCTGATCCATCTCTCCTCTAGAAAGTATGATATAATAATAATAATCGTATTGTTCCCAAAGGGATATTTGTCATATCAAGCCTGTTCGAAAATAACAACTAGCACAACACATAAGCATGTAACACAAAACAACTTATCAAACAAAACTTGAGATCCCCACTGTACACAGACAACCTGTGTACCTGTGTTTTATCGACGGGGGTGGGGCAGTTTGTTTAGTGCAGCAACCTTTTTCGTCTTCAGGGTTCGTTATCTTCACCACGATGGCATGAGGTTGAAAGTAGCGACACACGGGATGATCAGTGTAATTTCTTTATTGAGAGTGCTAAGTGATATCAGCAAGTGTGGATGTGGGTAACTTTGTCTCATTGCTGGTTGCTGCCGTTCTTTATGTTGTTCGCTCAACGTCACTGTAAATGAGTGTATAAAAAAACCTCAGCGCCGTCGTTCGAGCATGAATATGTTTTGATGAATCATTGAAAAGTAGAGTTGCAACTAGTGCTGGGTTCGGTAACCGCCGTATCGCGGTATACCGCGGCCTACCGCGGTGTCAGGGTCCTTACCGCGGTCAAAAAAGACAAAAAATAGGCTATTTTTATTGAGAACGAGCGAGTTTTAAAACGGGGGAGAAGCGAGGACCGCATGCGCTTCATGCCGCTCTGCTCTGGGCCGCACACCACATGTTTGGAACAATTGGAAGCTTGGCCCGTCACAGTCTCCGACAGAGAGTGAGACACAGTAGACACTGGAGCAGTGCAGTAGCCTCAGCAGCGCTAAACTTTCTCCATAATCCACACGACACAACTCACACAAGTATGTTTATACATACCTCGTGGCCGTTTCTTTTTTATTCATACGAGCGGAGCGCAAGGACTAAAACCGAAAATGAAACCAGCGCTAGTGAGTACTTTTACAATAGCGCGTGTGCCCGTCGTTGTTCGACTACAACCTTTTCTGTCAAGTCTGGTAACTAAAACCTGTTTACTATGTTTATATCACCACTCAATCAATGCGATTTGAGACGTGAGTTTGCATAATCACAGACCGTACACAATCACTATACCCGTCTCATCTGGTTTGTTCACAGCGTGCAGTGTCTGAAGCCCCAGTAGCCTACCAGTGGCGTCAGTTCAGAAAAAGCTAAGGTATGGCAACATGACAGACACCAGTCATGTTGCCATACCTTAGCAACAGGCACGATGAAAGTACATTTTATTATTTCCCCCTGTAGCCTAGGTATGGCAGGTGCCATAGCTTGCCATACCCAATTGACGCCTCTGTAGCCTACGTTACTATAGTAACCCGACACTGCAAAGATCTACAAGCTCAGAACGCGTTGCAAACGTGACGCGTTGTGAGCTTGTAGATCTGCTACTTTCAAAAGCCAGACCCACTGTGCTGTACGGGGAACTCGAGCAGTCGGGCTTATAGGACCGTGGAGAGACGAATTTTGGGCAGATGATAGGAATATTTTGTCTTATCGCCGAACCTTAATTAATAGATACGGGGGTGCGGTAATTACCGCAATACCGGCGGTAAATGGGAGGATGGTAACCGCGATAACAAAATGTTGATACCGAGCCACCCCTAGTTGCAACTCAGTTATGTCTCTCTAAGAATTGAGGGTTTAAGACAAGTGGTTGATAGTCTCCTCGCAGCTGTAGGCTTACTGTGTATGAAATGATTAATGAGTTATGTCCAGTTATGAGTGGATCTTTGTGTCAGAAGTAATTAATGTGCCCCCGACAGATGATTTATGTGTACACTACACATGGTGCCATAGCTGCTCCGCACGTCTCTGCTGCAAAGTGTTGAGAAGCTTTGGCAACTTGTCATCAGTTAAAAACAATTCCAACATCTGTCAAAAGTATTTGATAAATACATGTAAAGAAGCATTTAACCCAGAGATATAACGTTTCCTATTGCAAACTGTAGCGTGATGTCTGTGGCACCCGGCACTTAAAGGAGTGGTGACGCCCCCCGAAATTTAACATTGTGCTGCAGTAGGTCACGTGGTCTTTCTCCAAACAGTCTGAAAAGGAGGCGGGCCGTATCAGTTAGTAGTGAATGTATACTTCGTCCGTCCTGCGGTGCCGCACAATGTATACTTTGTCCGTCGTGCGGTGCCGCGCACAACGTGATACGTTGTTGTTAGCGTGTAGCCCGGCTAGCGCTGCACCGCACGGCTATTTGCGAGAGCTATTGTGTGTGTACACACACACACATACACACGCGAAAGCACACACACACAGGCTACACACACACAGAGTGTATGAGCCACGGACCTCCTCTGCGGAGGTCGGAGGAGAAGATCGCTGTACCCTCGTTCTACGCTTGCTCCGGTGTCCCGGGTGCTCCAGTCAGGTTTAGGGCAAGAGACAGCAGGGTATGGCCGACAAAACCGTCTCATAGACGGGGAGAAGCGTGTTGACCCTCGTAACTAATCTCTGACACCTTTTTTGAAGAAGACATGTACTTTTTTATCGGTCTAACCATTGATTTTATAGCGAATGCTATATCATTTTTATCCCTAGAACTGATAGTTTTAAAGTTGGCCTCGCACCGCGAGGCGTTTCCACCCGACAAGGACGAAATTTAACTCATGTAATTGGTAGCAGCGCTATAGAGAGAGATCTCTCTCTATAGCGCGCAATGAGGGCCTCTCCAACTCTTTTTTCCGGACTGAATCAGAGGCCCAGCATGTCCCTGGTTGCGGATTAAACTTTTTTCATAGATGTCATAGATCAGTGTTTCTCAAATGGGGGTACGTGTACCCCTAGGGGTACGCGAAGGTACTGAAGGGGGTACTCAAGAAGATTTACCCCAAAAAGAAGATTTTTGGGGGGTATTAATCATGCTAATATTGTTCAATAATTGACTACAATTGAATGAGGAGGGTAAAAAACATGTACTGTTATCTTTAAGTTTTAACCCCAGCATCCCTATTCAGGGTTCACCAAAATGAATAAATAAAAAAAAACGCATCATAACGTTGGGATGCGTTGTTGTGAGCTTGTAGATCTGCTATTTTTGGTGAAAAGAATTGGTGAAGAGAGTTGGGGTAGATCAGGGGAAGGCAAACTTTATGATCAAAAGAGGATTTTTTTTGGCAAAAAACGTATTAAAAATATGTTTGGAGCCACAAAAAGATGTTTGCTTTATATATTAATTTGTGCTTTTTCTGGTCTTTCAATATTACTTTTTTACTGTTAATTATTTGTATTGTTTGCTAACTTCTCAAAGCAGATCAAGTACACCAATAAGCCAGCATGTGTTGGTGGTGAAAGCAAACAACATATCCAAGCATTCATATATTCTTTATTTTCCTTCAATAATTAGTTTCTTATTTTTATCTGGTCTCTAGGCAACAACTGTTTTGTGAGAATGTTAGATCAGTGTTTCTCAAATGGGGTACGCAAAGGTACTACTCAAGAAAATTACCCCAAAAAGAAGAATAGAGGTATAAATCATGCTAATATTGTTCATAGTTAAATAATTGACTACAATTGAATGGGGAGGGTAAAAAAAACATGTACTGTTATCTTTAAGATGACACATGGAGAAACTTGATATGAGCCTGAGTTGCTAACCCAAATTACATGGTACCAGGCAACTGGGATGGCTTTTAAAGTTGAAGTTATTGACATGAAAACCGTTTGATTTTATATTCTTTGGATGGGGTGCTTAATATTATATAGCGTCATATACCACTATTTATGTATACTATAATTGCAGTTTTATAAGTTTTATTTTGTTGCTGGGTAAAGGGGGTAATTGGATTCAGAAATCATGGAAAGGGGGTACTCAACACTGTCATAGATGACTTCATAGACAGCAATAGAAAACGAGAGAACCTTTTTTTTTTTGGGTAACCACTTAAACCCACAATATGTAGACTTCACCTTTGACTCTGTACTTCAAATAGCAGTGACCCTGAGGCTAACCTTCAACAGGGGGTCCCTCGGTCCCTGACTCACATGGGAGCCACGCGATCACTATGCATTGATGTGTACGTGTTGTTTGTCCTTGGTGCTTGATGACCCATGACCTCTCTATAATCATGATAATTTCTACTGCCTTTTAGTCGCCACAAAAGAAAGAAGCTCCACTTCGCTGTTGCACACACTCTGGTTAGTGAAGGGCAGATTAATGTGTTTTTGCTGTTGTGAAAGGGAGTAGAAAAATACGCACATCTCTTAATGAGGTGCTGGATGAGAAATGGCACAATTGAAAAGGAAACCCGCACACTCTGCTCCAAATGACTGAATATTTATTTGACGACGTTTCGAGCTACAAGCTCTTCATCTGGTCAAAACTGGCGCTGTGTGTCACTAACCCACTTTTATAGAGACACCCATAAGTCACATCAGCAGGGGGTGGAACATCACAGCAAGGTAACCAAGTAAAATATGAATAACATTGATACAGTGTTCATCATATTTCAATACACAACAGTGAAAAAGAACCAACAGATAAGACATGATTATTACAAAAGGAATAATTAAAAATCTAGAAAATCATATAATTTTTAACAGTAGAGAAAAACAGTACAAAAATGCAACAGAATGTATAAATACACCAGGGAAGGAGAGACAGAGTGACAATTATAGAAAATGGCTGATATAGAACTCTTCATTCAGACATGGTGTTTAGGGTAAAAATCCAAAAAGATTCCCGCTGCAATAGTAGTCTATTTATATCACCACCTCTTCTAGGGCATTTGACCTGTTCAATGCCCTGGTATCTAAGGGTGGAAACACTGTGCCCAGCGGCCAAGAAGTGCATAGCAACGGGGCTCTTGGTTATGGATGCTGCTCCTGTGCTCGCAAATGCGCGTTTTGAGCGCTCTGTTGGTCTTGCCAACGTAGCCAAGACCACACGGGCATTTTAAGAGATAAATGACATTTTTGGTTGTACATGTTATAATCCCTTTTATATGAAAGTGCCTGCCCGCGAGGGGATGCGTAAAGGTATGGCTTTTGGTCGTGAAATTACACTGCGCAATGAGCGCACCTGTAATTCCCCTCGGCCTCGGGGATTTTTGTCAAAGAATTTGATTCAGACACTATAGGGGTGAGATCGGATTTTACCACAGTTTGTCTGATATTGGGCTGGCGTTTGTGGACCACTCTGGGCATGTCTGTAGAGGTATTAGTCAATTTTGGGTCACTGCTGAGTATGTGCCAGTGTTTCTTAATAGAATGTTCAAAATCTTCTCCGAGGGCTGAGTACTGTAGAATGCATAAAGGACCGTTATTAGAGGAGGGGTCTCGCTTCAACTGTAAGGCTTCGTCCTGTGTACAGCCACTAAATCTGTCTCGTGCCTTTTTTAACCACTCCTCTGGATAACCTCTGCTTCTGAAGCGCGTATCTAAGACGTCTGCCTGCTTTTGGTAGTCCGCTGTGTCACTGCACACTGTGTCTCCTAATGCGGCTGTGGATGGAAACTGTCGGCTCTCAGCAGGGAATTCCTGTCTGTAGGTTTTCTGTACACATCTGCTTTAAAACTTTTACCATCCTGCATAATGCGTATGTCTAGAAAATTAATTTCAATTGTATCCGAATTGATCCTGAATTTGAGTGACTGGTTATAAGTATTTACATAGTTGAAAAACATTTTTAATTTGTGTTCATCACTCCCCCAAATCAAAAAAGATTCATCAACATAACGACGCCACAATTTGATACGGGTCAAATATGGATTTTGTGCGCCAAATACACAATGTCTCTCAAATAGGCCCATAAAGAGACCTGCGTAATTGGGGGCCATGCGGCTGCCCATAGCTGTGCCGCGTATTTGGAGATTATAATCATTCTCAAACATGAAGTAATTTCTTGTGAGAACCAGTTCGGCCAACTGTTTTATACAATTAGTGCTTGGAGAGAGCTGGGTATCACGTTGGTTCAAGAAAAAGGTAAGTGCTTCCAAACCACCTGTGTGTGGTATACAAGTGTATAAGCTTTCTACATCAAGAGTGGCCATAATAACTTCTCCTTCAATATCTCCCAGTTCTTTTAAGGTATTAATCATGTTCTATTCTATTTCAGACATTATATGGTATTGTTGCAGTCCTAAATTCATCCTTGGTATCCTGGTACAACTTCCAGTAGGATACAATAGCAGTGACGACGCTGAAATGTGTGTGGCAAAGAATCAATTGGCACAAAAGAAAAGGCTCAATAAGCCACAAAAGAAACCCCCAAAAAGAAAGACATTGGTTATGAGAGATGATCAGAAAAAAATGCTATTTTAGTTTAAGGAGCCCCAATTATTATACTTAACTGTAATATTTTATATAGTATTCAAATACTGTCTGTCCCCACTATGACTACAAACTTGTAGATGGCTACACAATGTATTAGTTATGTTATTACTAGTAGTCCTATGAGTACTCTGAGCTTGACATGTGTCTCCTTTTAAGATTGCCATGTGCCAGACATTCACTGGAGAACAATAATGATCCGGTCAAATTAGAATAAAGAATCATGAACTATGCACACACTTGGAGAATCCGAACACTTCTGCACTGATACGCTTAGGAAATTATTTGCCCTTTTGACAACTTTATTCCAAACCTTGGCATGTTTGTTCCAATCATTTCAAATGTGATGGCCAATTGGAAATCTAATAGATGACTGGCCCTGAAGAGGCCTTGAAACAGCTGTGGATATTATTTACTGAGTCCAATGCGTCTTAAACATTAAAATGCTCACACTACCCCGAAATATATACATTTCACGCATACAGGTGACATTCAACATTCAAGTGCCAGTGTTTTTGTACTGTCTTTTGGTCACGTTTCTGAAACTTCCAAAGAATCACTTTGAGGCTTACAGAAATAAATATTTGTCAAAAATGCTTAATAAATTACACAAAACTAGCAGCAAAAGTAGAATCTAGAAATCTGTGTGCAAATGGCTAAATTCCCCAACTGCTAAGTCCCCTGGTCCTAAATAATTAATCTCCTCACACAATATTTGGAAGCTTTTTTTTGGGGGGGGGGGGGGGTTTACAAATGAAATCTTTATTTTCAAAATAACAAATCTAAGCCAAATTTGATTTTGCTGCCTATCCACCATGCAGCCACAGAAGGCAACAGCTTGCCTGCTACATTTTTTTTTGGGGGGGGGGGTTTACAAATGAAATCTTTATTTTCAAAATAACAAATCTAAGCCAAATTTGATTTTGCTGCCTATCCACCATGCAGCCACAGAAGGCAACAGCTTGCCTGCTACATCGGTGTCCTTTGCACATCTATAGTAAACATGCTTGATTTTTCCAGATACTTTTGCGTTCAAACTTTATTTTGGTAAAACCATACAATAATCGCACAGCCGAGTATTTCCCATGCAGTGCACTAGCCTCTAAGCTAGTACAGAAAGCAAAGTCTACATCTACAGAGCTCTGGGTTCTCCTTTCAAGCATGGAGCAAGTCTTGGGCAGAGCTCTGCCTTGCACAGCCTGTGCACAGAGATCACTTCATCCCACACAGCAGTACAGGGCTGCCATATAAATCACCATTTCAGTGGAGACCTGCTCCGTACTCAGGGAGAAATCAAGAGATGCCACATATGCAAATAATAATAAATAATAAAACTTTATTTGTATAGCACCTTTCATGACATGAAATGCAGCTCAAAGCGCTTTACAGAGCAGTAAAATAAAATAAAAAATACAGAATAAAAATAAATAATTAAAATGATTACAATAAAGCAGAGAAATAAAAACATAAAACATTGAAGAACAATTTCAGAACAGTGCGGACGTCAATTAGCAGCACAGGGATTTAAACATTCAGCTAAAAGGAAGAGTAAAGAAATAGGTCTTGAGCTGTGCTTTAAAGCTATCCACAGAGGCTGCCTGTCTTAGGTGTAGTGGGAGTTTATTCCAAGCTGTCGGTCCGTAGAAGCAGAAAGCTGGTTCACCATATTTTCTATATGTCATTGTTGGCGCCTCAAGGAGGACCTGAGTGGGCGAGTTGGAACATATCTATGCAGGCAGTCATAGAGGTACAAAGGTGCCAGACCATTTAGAGCTTTATAAACAAGTAAAAGAAATTTAAAATCAATCCTAAAAACAACCCGGAGCCAGTGTAGCGACGCTAAGGCTGGAGTAATATGTTCTCTTATCTTAGTAAATGCAACGATAGAGAATAAACCACATGTTTGTCATCTTGTTGTGAAGAAATGAACGAGTTCCAATGAACGAGGCTGAAGTCTGTCCCTTGGTTGCCCCAGTTGCAGACATGGAAATGGAGAAACTATATCAAAGTGAACCCGCTGCCATTGTTGTTTATGTGCGCTCCAGATTTGAGACTAACATTACGAGAGCTGCTGCTACTTTACACACCCACCCCTCATCTGCTTACAGTGCTCAGACAGGTAAAAGAACAAACGCTCGTTATGGCGCCACGGATAAAAGAACAAGTGTTCGTTTGGCGGCAAGAGAGTTAATTTTGCTCAAGAGATGGAACACTGGAAATCTCTGTTGGAACTGTTAATTCCGGATAAGAGGTTTAAGATGGATGGATGAATGGATGGGCAGAGCTGGCACTGTACTTTAGAAAAGATGCCAGCACTCACTTGTGAACTAACCCTAACCCTAACCCTTCCTTTTTCATGTATTTCAATATTTGCCCCAGCAGCTGCAGGCGAACCTAGCACCTAGCACTGACCCTGTTTTAACTGTGTTTCAGGAAGGCAGACCTAGCATTGACCCTGTTTTAACTGTGTTTCAGCAAGGCAGACCTAGCATTGACCCTGTTTTAACTGTGTTTCAGGAAGGCAGACCTAGCATTGACCCTGTTTTAACTGTGTTTCAGGAAGGCAGACCTAGCATTGACCTTGTTTTAACTGTGTTTCAGGAAGGCAGACCTAGCGTTGACTCTGTTTTAACTGTGTTTCAGGAAGGCAGACCTAGCATTGACCTTGTTTTAACTGTGTTTCAGGAAGGCAGACCTAGCATTGACCCTGTTTTAACTGTGTTTCAGGAAGGCAGACCTAGCATTGACCCTGTTTTAACTGTTTCAGGAAGGCAGACCTAGCATTGACTCCTGTTTTAACTGTGTTTCAGGAAGGCAGACCTAGCACTGACCTTGGGCACCTCGCTGCAGATCAAGCCGGCCGGCAACCTCCCGCTGCTCACCAAGAAGAACGGAGGCAAGGTGGCCATCATCAACCTGCAGGCCACCAAACACGTGAGTCTCGCTCATCGTGCACAACAGGCTAGCCGCCTATAAGAGGAGGGGCGTGTGTGTGTGTGTGCGTGCGTGCGTCCGTCCGTCCGTCCATCTGTGAGAAGTTCTATCATTGGTCGATAGACAGATAGCCTGCCCTGATGGGTCGCCTCTTGTTCGGATTGGTTAGACCTGTCTGTCAATCCTTTTAGCCCCGGGTCGGCTGGTTCATGCACCAATGAGCTGCTAGTGACAGAGCTTCTTACAGATAAAATAATAGTTTTGGAGGCAGACTGCGGCTCCTAGAAGCGCCACAGAGGCCAGATTTTTTTAGGGAGCATTGTTAGACGCCTGAATATAATAAAATAAAAATAAGCAATTGCCTTTTTCCTGCTTATGTCAGCAGAAAACTACATATAGCAACTTTAATGGCAGGTGAACTAATTGATGGTCACTGTATTCCCCGTCTGGCAGGACAAGCACGCTCACCTGCGTATCCACGGCTACGTGGACGAGGTCATGACCCAGGTGATGGAGCTGCTGGGGCTGGACATTCCCAAGTGGGAGGGGCCAACCGTCTGCGAGCATGCAGAGCCTTCCCAATCGGCGGCGGAGGGTGACGTCAAACCGCCACCGCCGCGCAGCACGGCCACCGTGAAGGACGAGGTCAAACGCCAGAGGAAGAGGCGGAGCAAAGCGCAGGCGCCGAACGGAGCCGAGAACGAAGAGGAGGAGAAGGTTGTGGTGAAGAGGGAGAAGTCAGAAGAATCCCCCCCGGTAGAGATGAACCAATCCAAATAGACCCGCGGGGATCCTTTTTGTTACAAAGACTTCTGTCTAACACACTTGACTTAAAGGTGGGGTCTCTCCACAGTTTTCCTGTGTCCCATGAGCCCAAGTTGTGTGATAGTGGATGATGGCTTATTTACTATTCTGCCTCCCCTGTTTTAGAACTCGACTCGGCTCGCTGTAGCTCGCTCGGGGATGTCTCACGTGGCTCAAGGTCGCTTGAGACGGCGCGCCTCCGTCGCAGTCGTTGGAAAAGTAATGTCGGTGTCCATGTTTTCTCAGTCTCGCGTTCAGCCAATGAGAACGTAGGGAGGGCGGCGGCGCTTGCCTGAATCTCACTACGATTCGAGTGAAAGTTGGGCATCACTTCCTGTTCCTCCTAGCCGTGTCATTCTGACTGGTTGCAGTTGCTGGCGGTGCTGAAAGGTTCTGTTGCACAGGTGGAGTTGCTGGCGGTATTGAAAGGTGCTGTTGCACAGGTGGAGTTGCTGGTGATACTGAAATCCTCATCATCCACAGACTGAGAGTGCTGCCACTCTGTGACACCTGAATCGCTGCGTGGTGATGTGACGGTGCTTGTTAAGTCAGCTGTGTGGAGGAAGTGAAGCCCATATTAACCCCTTTTCCCCAGTAAGCTTGCTTGGAAACTTGTGGTAGACCGTATTTACAATAGAAAGGTCAGGGGAGGTAAGGATAGGCTATATTTTCATTTACCATTTGTGAGTATCTGCCGCTTCCAAGTGGCTTCATGGCCTTAGGTATGGCTTTCCACATTTTAGCGGCAATCATGACCAAAGCATAATTGATATAAATATTTTCAGTAATCTACGGGGAAAATATTATTGACTTTCTTAGTAGAACAGCAAAATGGCCACCAGTTATATGCCCTATAATTCAGCAAAAGTGCATCTATAACGCATTACAATTCACTTAGAACGCGCATTATAAATACTTGGTTATACATGATACATGTTTTGTTGAGCTTATAATGCATTTTAACCAGTACTTAACAATACTTCACAAACGTTGTTACAAGTTGTCATACATTGCATTCTAAACATTTATTATCACGGTTAGGAACCCTTATACGTGTATAATAAAGGTGCTTATGGTAAATTGTAGACCCCCACCTTTTAAGTCAAGTGTTACCGACTTCAGAACTTCCAAGACCTTCCCGAAAGCAGTGATCTTCTCGGACAAGGACAGCAGTGTCAGAACTTGTACAAACCTTGTATAAAAACCTCCCCCGTCAAGACCAGAGACGGCGGTCTGTTCCCTCCTGGAGCAAAAAGACTACTAGAGAGAATGTATTTATGTTTTTTATTTTATTTTTAGTATACCTCTCCACTGTCAATCACTCTGTCACCCTTCTGTCTTCTTCATGGTAGAGCAGTGGATCTCAACCTGTGGGTTGTGATGAATGGGGGATACCTGCGGCTGTGAAGGGGCTCTGTTGACTCTTATGGCATCATTAGCTAACTGAATGTAAGTTAACCACTTGAACCCAAGCCCCCAGAACCTTGGGTGAGCTCTGAAGCGCCATGGACATGGTGGCCTGTTTTGAGGTACTGCAGTTGGGGCCAGAAACATGAACGTGCATCTAGGCTTCTTTGTATTGACTGCGCGTTCATACCGGAAGTGCTCGTTCTTGAATTGGAGCCCCAGCGCGTCCATGAACACAAACTATGACGCAAAACGCGTCACATAGGCCCCACTACGTCACGGTTTTACTACCCGGAAGAAGGGGTGAAAACGCCTTGTGCGCTGGGTGAGCAACTCAATGCAAGTGGACGGGCGGGGATATCTGGTGTCCTCTCTATTCTTCTTATAACTCTATGCTTGAACCCTATACTTGGTTGACCGCATTCACATGGGGCGACATTAAATATCATTGAAAACAATAGGCGATCTATTACCCCCAACAGAGAGGAAGTGCCCTTAAGGCAGGCACTGATACCCCCACTGCAGTGGAGCTGCTCGCTGTGTGTGTGTGTGTGTGTGTGTGTGTGTGTGTGTGTGTGTGTGTGTGTGTGTGTGTGTGTGTGTGTGTGTGTGTGTGTGTGTGTGTGTGTGTGTGTGTGTGTGTGTGTGTGTGTGTGTGTGCCCCTTCAGCTGCGATTGCCTTTCAAAATGGTAACTGTTTAATTTCCATTTTTTATGTTTAACGTAAAGCCTGTCATGTACTGTATTTTAAATGCTCATAATTCTCTGAAGGTCCCTTTCACTCTCAGGTGATGTAGTCAGTGTACAGTTACTGTTTACTTTGATTTGTTTGTTTTTTCTACAGATGCTTTTGGCAATAAAAAGTGCATTAATAGTGCCTGTCTGCCTGTTTTTTTCATTTGGAAACAATTGCAAATGAAAATACACTTGTGTGGAATGGAGGTTGGAGTATCTACCTACCTATACATAAATACATATATGCATATATACAGTACATGACAATGACGACAGTATTGTTTTCCGAAATATCTGAGGTTCAGTTCATGTATGTGTATGCAGTGATGTCATTACGTGCGCATCCCGCATCAACAGTATCTCTGTAGCCATCTATACTATAATTTTGCGAATGTCTGTCTGAGTGAGTGAGTGTCTGTCTGTATGAAACAGCGTTTCTCCTCGGTGGCTGGAGCAATTGATCTGAAATCGCATCACCATCAGCATATGAACACACCTGACATAACTGTGAAGCCCGTTTGTCACTTTCACAAATCGTATGCTGTATAATAGCATTTTTATGGTGTATCTATATCTATTTAGCCTACAGTACCTTTTGTGACCACACATGTTAAGGGAGGGGCGCTGTTGTTCAGGCCATGCACAATCACACACAAACCCACACACACACACACACACACACGGGGGGGGGGGGGTAGCCATTAAACGAAACGGGTATTTCTTACATTGATGCTCCTACATATTATCATGCAAGCACCAGTTAAAGTTACTTTCCATCCCTCATATACTGTATGCACAGTGCACATCCCATAACCCACACACTGCACATCATTTTGGAGCTCATATCTTTGAACGGGTAAGGGCTAGTTAAACTAAACGGGTTTCTTACATTGATGCTCCTACATCATGCAAGCACCAGTTACAGTTACTTTCCATCCCTCATATACTGTGTGCACAGTGCACATCCCATAACCCACACACTGCACATCATTTTGGAGCTCATATCTTTGAACGGGTAAGGGCTAGTGTTAAAATAATTTACTTCTTCTACTTAAGTTGCTATATTAGTTTAGATAGTTTAATTCGTTTTTTAATGTATTGTGTAAGATAAACAATGTAAAGATTTATTATCAGTTAAACCTGGAACAGCTAAAAACTATTTTCACTAGTGGTTCTCAAAGTGGGGTCCTGGGTCCTTGAGGGAGTTCCAGGGGGTCCCCAGATAAATGATAGTTAGGAACCAAATAGAACTTTATGGGTCTGTAACTCGGTGAACAAATGGAACCAAATGACCTGTTCCATTTGTACTCTAGTATTTTAACATTTAATATAAAACTAGCCCTTACCCGTTCAAAGATATGAGCTCCAAAATGATGTGCAGTGTGTGGGTTATGGGATGTGCACTGTGCATACAGTATATGAGGGATGGAAAGTAA